>NC_090392.1:77657911-77870101 GCF_036365525.1 Heterodontus francisci | reverse complement strand
TAGAGAGAGAGAGAGGGGTGGAGAGAGAGAGAGAGAGAGGGGTGGAGAGAGAGAGAGAGAGAGGGGTGGAGAGAGAGAGAGAGAGGAGGTGGAGAGAGAGAGAGAGGTGTGAGAGAGAGAGAGAGAGGGGTGGAGAGAGAAGAGAGAGGGGTTGAGAGAGAGAGAGAGATGAGGTGAGAGAGAGAGAGAGAGGGTGGAGAGAGAGAGAGAGGGTGGAGAGAGAGAGAGAGTGGGTGTGAGAGAGAGAGAGAGAGAGAGAGAAAAGAGAGAGGGGTGGAGAGAGAGGGAGGGGTGATGAGAGAGAGAGAGGGGTGGAGAGAGAGAGAGAGAGAGAGAGGGTGTGGAGAGAGAGAGAGAGAGGTGGAGAGAGAGAGAGAGAGAGAGAGAGGTGGAGAGAGAGAGAGAGAGGAGAGAGAGAGGGGTGGAGAGAGAGAGAGAGAGAAACAGAGAGAGGGGTGGAGAGAGAGAGAGAGAGAGAGAGAAACAGAGAGAGGGGTGGAGAGAGAGAGAGAGAGAGAAACAGAGAGAGGGGTGGAGAGAGTGAGAGAGAGAGAGAGAGAGAGAGAGAGAGAGGTGGAGAGAGTGAGAGAGAGAGAGAGAGAGAGAGAGAGAGAGAGAGAGAGAGAGAGAGAGAGAGAAACAGAGAGAGGGGGGTGGGGGAGAGAGAAAGACACACACACACACACACAGACACACACACACAGGGGTGTGAGTGGTAGAGAGAAAAGAAAGTCAATTATGGAAAAAATGAATCACTTATCTGAAAACAAGCCAGGTCCCAGTTCGTGCTGGGCAAACGTGGTGTTCTTTTATGCAAATTATCTCAAACATACGATTGCATTATTTGTACAGAATATTTTGTGACTAGTGATGGGTGGCCAGGACCTTCCTGATCATACAAGAACATTGGAGAGCCAACTCTTCCGCAGATCACGGATTTCAGAAATGGCTTCTGTTTACAGTGGTGCAGGATGTACTAGGATCAGAAGGTTCTTCCTACTGTTCCAGGTCCAATGAGCTCCCCTGCATCAAGTAAATGCTGGGAAACACATTCCCAAAATAAGGATTTGGAGAGTTTTGGAAATCCTGGGGAAAAGATGGGAAGAGATGTCCTTGCATACCTCATTGAACCTGCTTCCCGAGTCAGGTCATTGGCCATACTTTTGGCAAATGATTGATGTAACCAGGAGGTGGGTTAGAAGAAATGAGTAAATACCCGGAGAAGGGAAAGAATCAAAGGAAATGGTTTGCATTCTGCTCGTCACAACATCTGCTCCACTTAAATTTCAGTCAGCAAAAACAATTGCAGCTCAGTCAGTGTCACTTTCGGATGGAGCTTAATCCCTTGGACATTTTTGCTTTTACAGATCTAATTAGTACAGGACTGGTGCACAGACTGCTGTCTATCACATTCATATAAAAAAAAAAATATAGATTCAGAACGAGAAAAACTCAAGGCACTGATTAGGACATTCATCCTCCCAGAATATAGGGTGACACAAGGGCAAATTGTATATCTTTTGGTGAATTGTGTTTGTCGCAAGGCATATGAAAAGAACGAACTTGCATTTATATAGCACCTGTCATGACTTCAGGATGTCCCCACTTCTGAAGTGTAGACACTGCTGTAGAAAATACAGCAGCCAATTTGCACACAGCAAGCTCCCATGAGCAGCAACATGATAATAGCCAGATCATCTTTTAGTGATAAAAACACTTGTTGAGTTCTGATGAAAGGTCACAGACCTGAAACGTTAACTCTGCTTCTCTCTCCACAGACGCTGCCCGACCTGCTGAGTATTTTCAGCACTTTGTTTTTATTTCAGATTTCCAGCATCTGCAGTATTTTGCTTTTATTTCACCTTTTAATGATGTTGATTGAGGGATAAATATTGTTCTTCAAAAGTGTAATTCGATCTTGCAGGACCAACTGAGAGGGCAGATAGGGCCTCAATATCTCATCCAAAAGACAACACTTCCAACTGTGCAGCACTCCCTCAGTCTGCCAGCTTATATTTGAAGTTAAAGTCTCTGGAGTGGATTTGAACCCATAACCCTTTGTCTCAGAAGCAAGAATGATACCAACCGAGCCATGACTGACAGTTAAAGCTACAGACTGCTGCTTAAAATGGCACTGGTACCTATGTCTTTCAGATCTGGCATATCATGGATAGATGTAAAAAATGCTCTTATTTTACAAAGAAAGAATTTTCATTTCTCTAACCAAAAAGGTCAAATGATGTGAAACGTAGCCTGGGAGTTTGTGAGGCCCCCTGAGGCAGGGTGGGGGAGAAGCCAGTCACCACCCCGTCGCCCAGCCATCTTCCCAGGGACAGGATAGGCCAACGATGGCCTTCCTGCTCAGAGACCAATTGAGGCCCTTAAGTAGTCTATTAATGTCAGATTAAGGGTCTCTTCCTGCCGCCACTGGGATTTTACCAACGGCGGGGAGGCCTCTGCCAAATGGGGAGGATGCCTTGTAAAATATGGTGCCCTCTCTGCGGGCTTGGGGGGACGGTGGGGGGGGGGGGGTTCCCCCTCCGTGGGCAATTTGTGGCCCACGGGGGACCCCCACCAGTAACAACTTTACTCTCCCTGGGAACCCCCTCCCCCTGGACAACATGACCACCACCACCACCCCCCCCCCCCCCCACCTCCTCACCAGGGCCTTCCAGACTAGCCCTGGCGACCCTGTCTCACCTTACCTGTGTTCTGGGGTTCCAGCGCTGGAGCTGGGTCCAAGGCTTCTGCAGTACCGGCAATGGCCACCACTCCTGGCGGTGTTGACGATACTGATGAGTGGCCGGCCTTCTGATTGGCCGGCAGTTCTTGGAAGCGGGGTCCCTGTCCCTTTAAAGGGATCGGGATCCTGCCTCCTGAAATTTTGATTTAAAAAGACTGGAGGATCGTTCCGGGGTGGGGGCACGAAAAGGTAGAGGCAGGGTTTCCCCACCTATACGGCCAGCACCGGGAGCCCCGCCTCCTACACAAAATCCAGCCCATAAACTCCGCTTCTCTCTCCACAGATGCTACCTGACCTGATTATTTCCAGTATTTTCCTTTATTTCAGATTTCCAACATCTGCAATATTTTGCTTTTGTTTAATTTCTCTTAACGAGTTCACCTCTTCAGGATGTCTCCAAGTGTTTGTACTGAGACGTGTAGTCACCATTGTATAAAGATGCTCAAATTATTGTTCAACTTGAATACTTGAGAAAATTCCTTGGCCACAGACCATGTGGTCAGCACAAGATGGGGATTTGAAAGATTGAGAAAGTCATTTACTACACAGAAGGCGGCCATTTGGCCCATCGAATCCATGCCGGTCCTCCACAGGGTTATCCAGTCACTCTCACTCACCTGCTTGATCCCCATTTATTGAACATTTTCTCAAAAAAAAGGCTCACTGATTAGACACTCTGGATTGGCTGGGTTGTGTTATTTCTTTTTTTAAATTCAGGTTTATTTCAGCACTTCTGCTAAACTTTTAATAGAACAGATACTTCCCCAGACACAGTTCAGAGGGAAATTTCCCTGCCTACAGCTCGCAGTCACATGACCAGCTTTTACACTCTTTTCCCTGAATTTTGTGCTGAGAAATGTTGGCTCAGGGAACAGAACATTCCTCATTTCCCTCCGCTGGGTGAGAGTTCAAACTTCAGAAAAGGTCCCAATGCGACCACAGTGACAGGTTTTTCCCCTATTTGGACACTGGCTACATTGAGTCCTGTTTGAGTGAGATCACCAGTTTGGTGGTAATTAGTGTCATCTCCATCAGAATCAGCACTGAATTACATAGAATTACATGAATATTCCAAACCCAGAAACATAGGCTGTTCATCCCAAACAGTTTGGATTCATGTTCCTCCTCCACACAAGCAGTAGCCCTGAACCCACATGCCCACCCAGTCCAGTATCCCTTTCAGGGATTTCTCTTCACCCTCTCCTAGGGTTGCCGACCATGCAGGATTGCCCTGGAGTCTCTGGGAATTTAAAAAAACTAACCTCCAGGATACTGCAGCAAGAAAAAAAAATCGGAGAGTTAAATAAGTGTTTTTTTTTAATAAATTGTTTTTGAATACTTTTGTTTACTGGTTGGAGACGTGGAAGAAAAGCTGTTTGATGGTGAATAACCATCCAGAGAGTCTACTCGATTCCCAATTGGCTATGAGAAGGTGGGGAACCTTGAAGATAGATTGGGTGACCAATGGTGGGAGTGTTGCAGTGGGTTTCTGATCACTTCTCTCGAACTCTGCCAATATAGGATTGCTAATCTGGTTGGATACATTCCTGCACATTTTTAATCACATTTCCCACTGCCCTGTCTCCACCATTGGTCCATCGAAATGCCCACCTTCGTGTCACACTTCCTTCCCAAGCCAATCGAGAAGCATACAGACCCTTCATCGATGATATTCAACTTCAGTTAAAAACAGTCCTTTTTCCTCCAAATCCAATGTGTTTTTTTAACATTACATTACAACAGTGACTACACTTCAAAAGTATCTGATTGGTTGTAGAGGCGTTAGGACATCCTGTGTTTGTGAAAGGCGCTACATAAGTGCAAGTGTTTTTTTCTTTAACATAACAGATGAGCAAAAGTGTTCAAAAGAAAATCAAAAAAAGATACAGATTTTTAAAAAGAAAGTCCCAGTGATTTCTCTCCAGGATTGTTCAAAGGAGGGCCATGGAGGTCAATGTACAATTCCTGGAGACTCCAGGACAATCCCAACATGGTGTGCCATCTAAACCTTTCATTTACCTTTATCCTCTTGTAGGAACATAGGAAGATAGGAACAGGAGTAGGCCATTCAGCCCCTCGAGCCTGTCCCGCCATTCAACGAGATCATGGCTGATCTGCGGATTTCTTCATTAAAGACACTATGGAAAATGCAGCTTGTTACAGTCTGTGCAATAGTCTGTCAGGCTTACTGGAGTAAGTATCACACTACCACAGATATCAGAATTAAATCCCCATGTCTCTCGGTAAATATTTATTCTTGCAGCACACTTCTAGGGTATACACATCTGAATCTCTACCACAAAAAGACAAAGCTGTTTGCAGATTATTAGAGAGAAACAAAATACTGTTTCCCATTTTCAGCAGCTCAGGATTTTCTCAGTAATTCCTTGTCAAACAGCAAAATACAAGCTGTTGTCACAACCTGTTCCAACAATTCACACTTTGGCATTAAAAGGGCTGCCCATAATTGCCATCTTTGTTCACAGGAGGATAGAAAGTATGTCCTTTAGAAAAGTGCTAGCATGTAAAAAGATCCTATCACACTTGTTCAAAAGAAGAGCAGTAAAGTTCTCCCATGTCCTGGGCTAAAGTCGATCCCTGCACCAACACCACCAAAAAACAGATGATCTGGTTATTTATCACGTTGCTGTTTGTGGAAGCTTGTGTGCACAGATTGTCTGCCACATTTCCTACGTTACAGCAGTGACTGCACTTATAAGAGTACTCCATTGGCTATCGAGCACTTTAGGACATCCTGAGGTTGTGACAGGCTCTAGATCAATGCAATTTTTTGATTTCTTTTTCAAGAGAGGAGGGAGAAGTTGATAAGAAAGAAAGAATCTTCCACAAGACCCATGCAGAATACTGACATCCCAAAACACATCTGTATTGCAGACCTGAAGTAACTTAATAATAGTACGGGGGCAGATGGGGGGGAAGGGTCCACTGAACACGCTGTAGTAGTGTTACCACTTTAAGGTTTAATAGGAGGTAGTTGTCAGTGTTAGCTTCCTCACTTCTCCCTTTTCTGTCTCTAGTCAATGTATATTTACATGCCAGGAATTCAGCAGTAAAGCAACTGGGAGGAGAGGGGTGTGGGGAAATGGGCTGTGAAATCCAGTACACAATACAAACAGGATGCACAACGCAGAGTCTGAAACCAACTCAATGGATTTCAAGGAAGTTGGCTCGGCAATATTGTTCCTGAATTAGAAAGATTGGAGGGGAGGGGGTGTGGGGGGAGAAAACCGGAAAAGGTCACCCACTGAAAACATGTTTTAAATGTCAAGTTTGGAGCAAATACAAAATCCCGAAAGAGACAAAAGAAATAATTTGAACCTCGTGTGTCTGCATTTTGAACACTTTTGCAAATTCACATTATATTTTAACCCTGAAATTTTCTTCCTTACTCTGAACAACTTGCATTTATATAGCACCTTTAATATAATAAAACATTCCCAAAGTGCTTCGCAGACACATTACCAAACAAAATCTTCAGTTACCTTTCCCCAGCAACTCTCCCCCAAGTGGCCACTCTTCATGTGTGAGCAAGATTGAGCGTTTCAGCAGGATATTCCACTATGGGGGCCATCAGAAGTCAAACCTGAATGCATCCCTCACCCACAGTCCTCACACATACACTTTCCAACAGGGGACACCTAAATGGCAACTTGTATTTATATAGAACCTTTAACATAATCCAATATCCTGAGGAGCTGCACAGGAGCGTTAATCAGTCAAAAATTGACACGGAGCCAAAGAAGGAGACATTAGAACAGGTGATGAAACACTTGGTCAAATGAGGCAGGTACAAGGAGTAACTGAGTGAATCCAACTTGGAAGGCTTCAAACCATTTCTTAGTAGGCTTGAAGCCACAGTACAGCCCATATATTCAGCATAACTTTTCTGTAGCCAGAGAAATACATGGAAAATACATTAATGGTGTGATGGGGGAAGGTGGAGGGATGGCTGGTAAATATTTCACTAAAGATGGGGAGAACAGGCTGCTTAACTCTGCTCCATTCCTTTACTATACCTAACCCAGAGCTGAAAGTGTATGATCACAACCAAATGGGAAAGCAAACAGGCTGTTATGGGTGATTATGAATCAAACGCCTTTTAACCCCATTTTCAATACTTTAATAACTAATAAATGAGAGCATACAAAAAAATTTTTTTTTTTTTTAAAAAGAAGTATCCCTATGATTTTTCTCCTGGGTTTTGCTCATTGCAGTGCCCTCCAGATTTATTTTCAATTCCTGGAGACTCCTGGGCAACCCTGCAGCGATGTCAACCCCAATTACAGCATGAAACCTTTTTACCTTCCATCTATTTATGGGAAGATAATCAAAAACTTGAGAATTTTTTTTTTTAAATGCAATTTGTTTCTCTCCTGCTTTGTCAAATATTTCTGCAGCAGTACTTAAAGTTGCCCAAATGTTTAACTTCAGGACTTATTCGCTAAACACTCTTCCAAATTTGAATAATGTGGTCCTTAAAAATGTCATTTATACTTAAAAAGCATTGACACAAGCAATAGATTCAGCTTTGCCTGTGGTAGATATCGTTAACTGCTCATTCCTCGTCTTATTTTCAGACATCTTCAGTTCTTCCTGATGAGTAGTCTCTCTATCTGCTTTCTTGGTGTTTCATTTTTGCATTTCCCTTTCTCTTCGACTGTTTTGAATACAAAACTAGCAATCAAGTTTCAAGAAATCTGCAAATGCGCGTGATGTCTAAAGTGTTAACAGACCATTTTTTTGATGTCCCATTTTTAAATCTACAAGACAGCCTTGCATTTCTATAGCACCTTTCATGAACTCGACATTTAAAGCCAATAAAGTACTTGTGCAAGGTAGGAAACATGGCAGCCAACTTGCTCACAGCAAGCTCCCACAAACAGCAATATGATATGATCAAATCTTCAAAATAGCACCATGGATCTTTTACATCCGAGACGGCAGTCAAGTTTAACATGTCACCCAAAAGAAAACACCAATAACATTGCAGCACTCTTTCAGTACCACACTGAAGCATCAACGTGGATTGTGTGCTCAACTTTGAACCCACAACCTTTCAACTCCGAGGCAAGGGGGCTACCCTCGACACACAAGATCTCACGTCCTCATATTTTTTGGTTCATATTTGTGTTGTGGGTTCATTTAATTTATAAACTACATTGAACCACACCTGACAACTAAAACTACTACACAGTCCATGTTGCCAAAGTAACAATGGTGCTAAATTACTACGCATTAAACAAGTGATAATGTGCAGTCGGTTGCTGAGAAGCACAAGTTAATGCTGCAGTTCACCAGCTTTTACCTTCGCTGAGGAATGAAAATGGTGTCTGACTAACAAGGTAGTTCACACACAGCATTAAAAAAAAAGGAAGGCAAGAGGCGATCCAAATCACGTGCAAAATATTCTGCAAATACACAGGCCTCTCAGCAAGTGTTTAAGGTGGCTCCCATTTTAGATTGATACTCTGCATCAGAACCATTCCCAATCTTGACAGTGATCTAAACCCAAATGTTAACATTCCTTTTCTCATTACAAGAACAACTTGCATTGTTATAGTGCCTTTAAGGTAGTAAAATGTCCCACGGTGATTCACAAAAAAATACTGAGCCACGTAAGGAGATATTAGGACAAGTGACCAAAAGCTTGGTCAAAGAGGCAGGTTTTAAGGAATTTCTTAAAGGAGGAAAGAGAGGTGGAAAGGCAAAGAGGTTTAGGGAGGGAATTCCAGACCTTAGGACCCAGGCAGCTGAAGGCACAGCCCCCCAATGGTGGAGTGATTAAAATCAGGGATGCACAAGAGCCCAGAATTAGGAGGAGAGCAGAAATTTGAGAGGGTGGCAGGTTAGAAATAGGAAGGGGTGAGGCCATGGAGAGATTTGAAACCAAGGATGAGAACATTAAAATTAGATACTGATGGGCTTTATCTGCTTTAATTAACAAAGAACAAAGAACAGTACAGCACAGGAACAGGCCATTCAGCCCTCCAAGCCTGCGCCGATCTTGATGCCTGCCTAAACTAAAACCTTCTGCACTTCCGGGGACCGTACCCCTCTATTCCCATCCTATTCATGTATTTGTCAAGATGCCTCTTAAACGTCGCTATCATACCTGCTTCCACCACCTCCCCCGGCAGCAAGTTCCAGGCACTCACCACCCTCTGTGTAAAGAACTTGCCTCGCACATCCCCTCTAAACTTTGCCCCTCTCACCTTAAACCTATGTCCCCTAGTAACTGACTCTTCCACCCTGGGAAAAAGCTTCTGACTATCCACTCTGTCCATGCCACTCATACCTTTGTAAACCTCGATCATGTCGCCCCACCACCTCCGTCGTTCCAGTGAAAACAATCCGAGTTTATCCAACCACTCCTCATGGCTAATACCCTCCAGACCAGGCAACATCCTGGTAAACCTCTTCTGTACCCTCTCCAAAGCCTCCACGTCCTTCTAGTAGTGTGGCGACCAGAATTGCACGCAATATTCTAAGTGTGGCCTAACTAATGTTCTGTACAGCGTATAACGATTTCTTCTTTACTGCAGCTGTGAAGTATCAATTTGAGACTATTGTTAAATCCACAACATGCATTTCTAATACTTTCCAAATATCTTTCGTTAAACATGTTTAAACTTCTTATTCAGAAGCCAAGACATGATTGTTACCATGGTTATAATCTTTCAGTGGAACAGTTAGTCCAAAATACAGACCATTATGTAGCAGATACTAAATGGTAGCCAGACTACAATTCAATTTATAAACTAATGGCAGGTAATAAAACAAAAGCTCTTCATTTTTAAAGCTGAGTTTTTTTGTTTCAAAAAGTACTTCCAATTCTCTTGTTTGGCAGCTGGGAAGTAGAGCAAGTCACTGATGTCAGATTGGTGGAACAGGATTTCCACCCCTCAGGGACTGCTTCATAATCACAGCTTCTATTTTGTACCCCTCGCTTTTAACAACTTCCACACTAGCTTTCACATATTGACACAGACAGACACACGCACTCCAACAAACACTCTCTGTCCCTTAGAGTAATCAGACCAGTTAGCTCGAGCAGGAAGACTGGACTTCCTCCATGTAGCATGCTGATCAGTTAATGAGTTAATTTTTTTTTTAAAAAAGAACCTCAAATTTAAAAAGATAACTGACGCAATAACATCAAGCTTGGACTTTAAAAGCTGCAGACTGAGAAGTCAGAGAACAGAGAGCAAACATTGGAATCTAGAAACAAGAGGAGGCCATTCAGCATATTCTACCATTTAATGAGATCATGACTGATCAGTGACTTAACTCCATATGCCCGTCTTTGCCCCATATCCCCCCTAATACCTTCCAATCCCTCAAACTTGTTCCTCCATTCAATTAGGTCAAGGCTAATCTTAATTAACAAAAAAAAAAAATCTTTTGATCTCAGTTTTAAAAATGTCAATTGATCCAACATCCTCAGCCTTTTGGGGGGAAAAAATTCCAAATTTCCACCACTCTTGTGTTAAAAAGTGCCTCCAGATTTCATTTCAAAATGGACTAACTCTAATAAGATTGTATCCCTTGTCCTGGACTGCGCTACTGCAGGAAATAGTTTCTCTGTACCGACCAAATCTCATCATTTTGAAGATTGCAATTAGATCACCCCTCAGTCTTCTAAACTCAAAAGAATACAAGCCTAATCAACGCAACTCGGCCTCAATTAAATCCCTTTATTAAATCACAGAATCAGAGAATCGTACAGCACAGAAGGAGTCCATTCAGCCCATCATGCAATTTGAAAGTGCTCTCCAATTCAGCCCCCCACTCTAGCTTTTTCCCCATAACCCTGCAAAGTAGCCCTCTTCAAGCACATATCCAACTGCCTTTTGAAATCTCCTATGGAATCTGATTCCACCACCCTTTGAGGTAGTGCACACCAGATCTTAACAACCCTCTGTCTGCAAACAATTCTCATTTCCCCCTCGTTCCATTGCCAATCCTTTGAAAAATCTATGCCCATATAATTTGGTGAATCTGCACTGCACCCATTCCATAGCTAACATATCCATCCTAAGTGGCAGTGCCCAGAACTGAATGCAGTTACTGCAGATGGGGGTCTGACCAAGGCTCTATACAACTGAAGCACAACCTCCTCCCCCCCATTGTATTCCAGCCCCATTGAGATAAAATCCTACATTTCATTACTTATTGATTACTATCTTGTACAAGATATCGCTAAGGGTCATGAGCACCAATCTTTGGATTTGGAACAGGATGGAGGATTGTAATCAAAGTCAAAACAACAAATTAGGAAGCATGCTCCTGGCGAGTGGAGATCCAAAATATTAAATGATAACTCACATGGAATGTTATAGAACAGTTCAGCCCATTATTACTCTGGGGCTGATTGACCGGCTGTGCATTTCCAGCATTCTAATTTTATATTCAGATTTATTCCAGTATTTGCAGCTCCCCCTCTTCATTCTCAAAAATCACCACTCATTTTTTTTTTGTGCTTGTTAAATTTATAGGGCGGCACAGTGGCGCAGTGGTTAGCACCGCAGCCTCACAGTTCCAGCGACCCGGGTTCGATTCCGGGTACTGCCTGTGTGGAGTTTGCAAGTTCTCCCTGTGTCTGCGTGGGTTTTCTCCGGGTGCTCCGGTTTCCTCCCACAAGCCAAAAGACTTGCAGGTTGGTAGGTAAATTGGCCATTATAAATTGCCCCTAGTACAGGTAGGTGGTAAGGAAATATAGGGACAGGTGGGGATGTGGTAGGAATATGGGATTAGTGTGGAATTAGTATAAATGGGTGGTTGATGGTCAGCACAGACTCGGTGGGCCGAAGGGCCTGTTTCAGTGCTGTATCTCTAAACTAAACTAAACTAATCAGGTTGGTTTTATTTGGTTTTGGACCTGCAGCACTTGATGTTTGATGACATTCACGCTGAACGATTAAAATGGAGCTGACATTTTTTTTTTGCTGCAATTAATCTGCAACCGAGTGCCAGAAAGTTCCACAGTCGCTCCATGTATTAAGAATATTAATGCTTTCATGAAGACACATCAATGGTATCACTGGCACTGTAAATAAAAAAGTGGGCTATGAAATGCAAACAACTTGATTCATGAAAAATATGCAGCAGTACACAAATTATAGATTTTACCCTGCTGATTTTGGGTTGTTATCTGGTGAGTAGCATTTTGAGCTGTATTTTACTGGGGTGAAGTACAGGAGACATGAGCACTGGGAGTAGTTTAAAGTGATGCATTAACAAATAGCACAGAAAGAGAGCACTGGTTTAAGTGCAATCTTTCCGATAGGGTTTTGGTGCCCGCAAGTTAAATGATAAAGCAAATACAGATCAGTCTCAGAAGTAAAAAGACTTGCATTTCTACAGCGCAATTGACAACCTCTGAATGCTCCAAAATGCTTTACAGCCAATTAAATACTCCACTGTCACTGTTGTAATGTAGGAAATGTGACAGCCAATTTGCACACAGCAAACTCCCACAAACAGCAATGTGAAAATGATATCATTTGATTTTGCGATGCTGGTCAAGAGACAAATATTGGCCAATACCCCAGGGAAAACTCCCCTTCTTTTCTTTGGAAGAGTGCCATGGGATCTTTTATGTCCCCCTGATGGGGCAGACAGGGCCTTGGTTTAATATCACATCCAAAATATGGCACAACTGACAGGGCAGCACTCCTTCAGTACTGCACTAGGTGGGTCAGGCTGGATTTTGTGCTCAAACCTCTGAAGTGGGACTTGAACCCAGAACCTTCTGACTGAGAAAGCAGGAGTGCTGCCAGTGAGCTACAGCTGACACATGAAGAGTGCATCTGTGACCTGTGTTAATACTCCTCGATTTTGCCTTGGTTGGCACAGTGATGAGAGGGGAGGCGAGCTCTTTTGCTTCATCACAGAATCATAGAATTGTTACAGCACAGGAGGCCATTCAGCCCATCATGTGCATGCCAGCTCTCTGCAAGAACAATTCAGCTAGTCCCACTCCCCTGCCCACCCTTACCCCCCCCACCCCACCCTACCCTGCCCCCCACCCCAACCTTTTTCTCTTCAGAGAATTATCCAATTCCCTTTTGAAAGCCACAATTGAATCTGCCTCCACCACACCTCAGGCAGTGCATTCCAGATCCTAAACACTTGCTTATGCAGAAAAGCTTTTCCTCATGTTGCCTTTGCATCTTTTACCATTCACCTTAAATCAGTGTCCTCGACTGCTTGACCATTCTCTCCATCTACTCTGTTCAGACCCCCCATGATTTGGAACACTTCCATCAAATCTCCTCTCAACCTTCTTTTCCCTAAGGATAACAGCCCCAGCTTCTCTATTCTGTCCACATAACTGAAGTCCCTCATCTATCTTTTCTGCACCCTCTCTAAAGCCTTCAAAACCTTCCTAAAGTGTGGTGCCCAGAATTGGACACAATACTCCAGCTAAGACCAAACCAGTATTTTATAAAGGTTCACCATAACTTCCTGCTTTTGTACTCTATGCCTCTATTTATAAAGCCCAGGATCCTATATGCCTTATTAATCATTTTCTCAACCTGCCCTGCCACCTTCAACAATTTGTGCACATATACCCCCAGGTCCCTCTGCTCCTGCACTCTCTTTAGAATTGTATCCTTTTTTTTAATATTGCCTCTCCTTGTTCTTTCTACTAAAATATATCACTTTACACTTCTCTGTATTAAATTTCATCTGTCATGTGTCTGCCCATTCCACCAGCCTGTCTATGTCCTCTTGAAATCTATCACTATCCTCCTCACAGTTCACAATACTTCGAAGTATTGTGTCCTCAGCAATTTTTAAAATTGTGTCCTGCACACCCAAATCTTGGTTATTAACTTAAAAATCAAGAAACGCAGTGGTCCTAGTACTGACCCCTGGGTAACCCTACCATATACCTTCCTCCAATCTGAAAAACAACCATTCACCACTACTATCCGTTTCCTGTCACACAGCCAACTTTGCATGCATGCTGTCATGGTCCATTTATTCCACAAGCTTTGACCTGTGATAAACCGGTTGTCTGGCACTTCATCAAATGCCTTTTGGAAGTCTATGTATACCACAAAAACTGAACTACCTCATCAAAAAACTCAGTCAAGTTAGTTAAACACGATGTTTCATTTCTCCCTGTGTCTACTTGACTGAGATCAGGAAGTCACTGTATGGGAACAATAGACTTTTCCCCAGTGTGAAACATGAGAGTGAAGAATCAGCTCTGCACTGAGGCAGCAAGGTGCAGCCAAAGTCCGCTGGGTTCTGGAGTCCACCAGAAGCTTTAAGGATGAAGTCTCACATCTCCTGTTAAGTCGGAGGATACAATAAAAACAAGAAATGCTGGAACCGCTCAGCAGGTCTGGCAGCATCTGTGGAAAGAGAAGCAGAGTTAACGTTTCGGGTCAGTGACCCTTCATCGGAACACTTCGAGTCACTGACCCGAAACATTAACTCTGCTTCTCTTTTCACAGATGCTGCCAGACCTGCTGAGTGGTTCCAGCATTTCTTGTTTTTATTTCAGATTTTCAGCAACCGCAGTATTTTGCTTTTATTTAAGTCGGAGGATACATCAGTGGACAAAATAATGATATAAGCAAATGCACATTAAAATTAGTCTGAGATAATAGGGGGATCTGGAAAGTTTGATGAGCAGACACCAGGAGGAAAGTATTCCCATTACAACAGTGACTACTCTCTTTTTTTATTTAAAAAAAAGTGATTCATTGGCTGTGAGATATCCAGACGTCATGCAAGGTACTATATAAATGCAAGTTAGTTCTTTCTTGCTCATAGGCAATGATATTGAATTTAGTTTTCCATTGAATTAAATAAAAATCGATAGAAACACAGAATTAGAGGTCATCGAGTCATACAGCACAGAAACTGGCCCTTTGGCCCATCGTGTCTGTGCCGGCCATCAAGCACCTACCTATTCTAATCCCATTTTACAGCACTTGGTTGGTAGCCTTGCGTGCTATGGAGTTTCAAGTGCACATCTAAATACTTCTTAAATGCTGTGAGGGTTCCTGCCTCAAAAACAATTTGACTTCCGTGAGGTCGTCATTCGGTCCATCATAATTGTACCAGCTCTTTGAAAGAACTATATAATTAGTCACCCCCCCACCCCCACCGTATTTTTTTCTCCTTCAAGTATTTATCCAATTCTCTTTTGAAAGTTACTGTTGAATCTGCTTCCACTGCCCTTTCAGGCAGCGCATTCCAGATCACAACAACTCACTGTGTTTAAGAAGTGTTTCCTTATCGTCCCTCTGGGTCTTTTGCCAATTATCTAAAATTTGTGTCCTCTGGTGACTGACCCTCCTGCCAGTGGAAAGACTTTTTCCTTATTTATTCCATCATTGTTCTGTGCCCATGGTCAGAACTACAACTTGTCAAAAACGGTTCTCCATTTTGAGGGCAATTATAAAAGTAGCACTGCAGAAATGATAGAAAGAGGGTTTTAAAAAATTGCATTTTGGGTTAGGAAATCCAACAACAAAAAAATCAAGTGGCGTTTCTGTGGCCACGGAGCCCAGATGTTTTCGTTAGAAAATCCTGGGTAGCTGGGAAAAGGGTTTTGCCGCATTCACCTTTTAAAAGCGGCTTGGAGGGGAGGAGAGAGAGAGAGAGAGAGAGAAATGAGTAAAATCGGTTTCCATTCGTGCTCTTGATAAACAGACGGTGGTGCACTTCATTACGCTGCTCCTGTTCATTTCGGACCGAATGCAGATGCAGCTCATTAAAATAAAAACAGAAAATGCTGGAAATACTTGGCAGGTCAGACAGCATCTGTGGAGAGAAAAATAGAGTTAACGTTTCAGGTCTGTGACCTTTCATGACCTGCTGAGTATTTCCAGCATTTTCTGTCTTTATTTCAGATTTCCAGCATCAGCAGTATTTTGCTTATGGTAACCCGGGTAAAACTCACGTTATCAGCTGCTCGGGGCAATAACATGTCTGGCTTGATAAAAAAAAAATCAACAGCAAACAGCCTTTAAAAAAAAATAGGGAGGAGAGTGGTAGAGGAAGAATGAATGAAACAGATACAGATTTCCCACTGAAACTAACCCACTGGTGAAATTCACACAGCCCGGGCTCACTATCCTCTCCTCACTGTCACCAAACCAGTCACCGGGCTCTGGGTGACCCGACACTAAAACTGCATCGTAACCACCCGGTCCAGTTCCAAAACTACCCAGGACAATCTCCCACCTTCCTGCCTGCAGGCCCTGGATTTCTTTATGATGTGAGAGGGAGGTAGGAGGGTTAGAGGGAGGTAGGAGGGTTAGAGGGGGCCCGTTTCAATCTGAAGTTTAAAAAAAATTGCAATTGCGAAGGGGCGACAGAGACCCGTTAACCTGTCATTCCCCTTTTCGGACGCTGCGCGTTTTCATCATATTCTGTATTTTAAACATGTTTGGGATCTCTAGGCCATGTGACAACCCCCTACCCAACAATGTAGCAACATCTGTTACAGAAAGGAACGTTACAGCAAAGAGAAACACAGTATCAGAGCAGCGCCATTTGGATACAGTAACAACGCGGAGCAAAAAAAAAAGGAAACAAAGAGACAGAGAAAAACAGATACACATCAACTTACGCCCGGGCTTTAGGGAATCCCATTGATAGGAAGACCTCCAGAGTTGATCCATGTTTGACGGTCCCAGGCCGGTTCTGCCGAGTCTTTCTGGGTATAACTTTGCTGTAAAGCTCTTCCTTAGTAGCCATGCCGTGTGAGATTAAAGTGCCATTCCAGGGAAAAGAGTCCTCGCATCTACAACATGCAGAGAGAGAGCGTCTCTCACTCAAACACAGCCCAAGAGCGTAAAGGAACAACTTCCTGGTACAAACACAGGGGTCTAAAGTCACCCAGGCGACATTCACTGAAACCACACGTCGGTCGGAAGCCTCAATATCGCCTCCTCAAAATATTACACAAGAGCTGATATTTTCTTCAGCATGGAGGAAAGGAAAATGTTTCTAACGAGCTGCAGAGTGCTCAGTGACTGACTAATTTATGAATGAGTCCGGGGAACAGTATAATCAGCATCCCTCCCTCCCTTATTTGGAGATCTCAACCCACGCTGCCGGATCTGGAATTACTCTTTACGGAAAAGTTCAGAGGCATCAATTAATCATCAATACGATACTCAGCTAATAATTCATGAATAGAATTTTTTTTACTAACTACTTCCAGGTCTTCTATTCAATATTCTGGGCGGGTTCAATAACATTGTAATTCTACATAATAACAGTGTTATTTCAATCTATGTATTTGGGGCTGAGCTGATGGAACCTGCTTCAAGAGTGGCTTTGAAGAATGAAGGCTCTGAAATTGTGGGTTCAAGTCCCGCTCCAGAAACTTGAGCACAAAATCCAGGCTGACACTCCCAGTGCAGTACTGAGGGAATGCTGCACTGTTGGACCTGCTGTCTTTCAGCTGTCCTCTCAGGTGGGCGTAAAATATCCCATGCTACTATCTGAAGAAGAGCAGGGGAGATGTCCCTGATGTCCTGCCCCTCCATTATCCATCAACCAGTGTGGGAAAAAGTGTGGGAATTTGCTGTATGTAAATCGGCTGCTGGGATTGCAACAGTGACAGTATTTGCAAGTTGCTGACTTGCCTGTAAAGAACTTTGAGATGTTTTGAGGTTGTGAAAAGTACAAGTTGTTTATTTCTGCACACAGAGGAGGAGCAATGTTCTGACACAGTTTTATAATGACTGCAGAAGCAGCTAGCAAAAAAATCTATTCATTCATCCCAGCCGAAAATACACGCTTCAACCAAGCAGGAGAAGGACTGGGACCAGGCAAGGGGTTGCTCCTGGTTTTGGATGGTTCCTAAGTGAGCTGTTTATAAAAGTCTTAAAATATAAACAACACAGCGACCCAGCACCTACCCTACGCCCAGAAACCCCTCCTCCACAGACAGAATCAATGGAGGAGGAGGCAGCAGATGGACAAACAGGTCAGTGGCAAGTGGTACAAAGGAAAACCACAAAGAAAAAACCTCCAAAAGCGGAACAGGCCACCACCCAAACCAGTGGCAAGAGGAGGTTACCGTCTGAGACAGACTACAGCAGCTCCTCTTCACTGGACGAGGAAGTGCCGGAACGACGGCCCCTTCAAAAGAGGCGGCAGAACTCAAAGGAGCTGGAAGATAAAGCCCCCCAGCACCCGGGCACTGGAAGGTGTGATGGGCCCAGCGCACCCCAAACCCAAAGCGCTACACCTAGCAACATGCCCAGTGCATCCCAGCTCTGGGAAGCCAGGAGCAGTGATGTTTTCAAGGAGGAACAGAGGGGAACAGCAGAGGACAGCCCAATCCTTGCTGCCTCCAAGAACCTCCACCCCCCAAACCCCCCCCCCACCCCCGCCGATGTCACCCCAGTGAAAAACCAGGAGGGGTTTCTGAGCCCAACAATCGAGAAACAGCTTGCGTACACTATGGGTATGCAGGAACATCCTGAAGAAATGGGACTAGCAAGGACAAATGGTGTGGGAAGCAACAACTAACTTTAAAAAAATGGGTATAAAGATTGCTTCAATTAATGTGCGTAGCATTAAATCCACTACGCGATGTGTTTCAACCTTGGATTACCTCGCCAAGGTCAAAGCTGACCTACTGTTTCTGCAGGAGTGTGGAATACCACACCTCAGCACCTACAGGCAGTGGTCGCGATGGTGGCCCCACAGGCCATCGATCTGGTCGGGTGGTAATGATTGCCGTTCCTCCGGCCTGGGTATTCTGCTGCGGGGAGGTAACTTCACCATCTCTGAAGTTAAGGAGGTGGTGGGCGGCCGCCTCCTCGTAGCAGACGTGATGTACAACAACGCTCCGCTCCGGTTGATCAACGTGTACGCCCCGGTACAACGCAGCGAGCGGCTGACCGTCTTCCAGCAGCTCCCACTGCTGCTGTTGACGTCCAGGCCGGTCATCCTAGGCGGTGACTTCAACTGCATCATCGATGCGGCTGGACGATCCGGCAGTGACGACAGCAAACTGGACACTACGTCCAGATTCCTAATAGAAACAGTTAAAGATGCCAAACTGCACGACGTCTTCAGCAAACCTGCATATGGAGTGCAGCGTAGATACACATGGTCAAGATCGGACGGGTCTGCTTGTTCCAGGATTAACTTCCTGCTTGTGTCCTGTGCTGTCACGGTCAGATCCACGACGAAAGCCGGTGTTCTTCTCCAACCACTGCCTCTTACTGGCCGACTGTCACTTACAGGACGACCAGCGGGTTGGCAGAGGGGCATGGAAGCTCAATGCTACACTGCTAACCCCAGAGAACGCTGAGGAACTCAAAAGGGATTACAAAGGTTGGAGGACCGTGAAACCCCTCTTTGAGTCTCCAGTTCACTGGTGGGAAGCGATCAAGGAGAACATCAAGAGGTTCTTTATCTTCAAAGGTGTTCAGAGGGCGAGAGAGAGACAGAGGGCAATGTCCCGACTCCAGAAAAGTATGCAAAATCTGCTCCGGCTGCTGACGATGGGGATCGAGGTCAAGGAGGACCTCCATGAGGTGAAGAGCCAGCAGGCCTCGCTCTTTGCCACGGAGGCCTCCAAGATCATCTTCCGGTCCAGAGTCCGCTCCATCGAGCAGGATGAGACGTGCTCGCGTTACTTCTTCCAAAAGGTGCACAGAGAGAGCTCTGTTATCAGCAGCCTGAAGGAAGAAGATGGCTCGGTAACGGCTTCGCAGTCCGACATACTAAGGATCAGCAAATCCTTTTATGCTGGGCTGTATGACGCAAAGCCCACAGACAGCAGAGCCTCCCAGTCCTTCCTGTCATCTATCACAGAGGTCTTAGATGACAGCAGGAGGGAGAGACCTGACAAGCCGCTAACTCTGGACGAGCTGACAAAGGCCGTCAAGTCCTTCGAGACGAGTAAAACTCCCGGAAGCAATGGCTTACCGGTTGAGTTGTACTCGGCCCTATGGGACTGGGTCGGCCCAGACCTGCTGGAAGTATACGAGAGTATGCTCCTGGCCGGCAGCATGTCAGAATCCATGAGGAAAGGCATCATCACCCTCATTTACAAGCAGAAGGGGGAGAGGGCAGAAATCAGAAATTGGCGGCCCATCTCACTGCTTAATGTTGACTACAAGATTCTGTCCAAAGTCATCACCAGTTGAGTCAAGTCTGCTCTGGAGTTGGTGATTCACCCCGATCAGACCTGTACTGTACACAGCAGGAAGATCTCTGATAGTCTCGTGCTACTCAGGGATACGATCGCCTATGTGCGGGACAGGAGGGTGGACACCTGCCTCATCAGCCTGGACCAGGAGAAGGCTTTTGACAGGATATCGCACACCTACATGATGGACGTGCTTTCCAAAATGGGGTTTGGGGAGGGAATCTGCAATTGGATCAAACTGCTCTACATTAACATCAGTAGCGCAGTCTCAATCAACGGGTGGGAATCAGAAAGTTTCCCGATCAAATCTGGAGTCAGACAGGGCTGTCCTCTCTCCCCTGTCTTGTTTGTTTGCTGTATTGAACCCTTTGCTGAGTCTATTAGGAAGGATGCGAGCATAAGAGGGGTGACAATCCCAGGCAGCGGAGGCACTCAGGTTAAAACCTCCCTGTACATGGATGACGTCGCCGTCTTCTGCTCGGACTCGCTGTCTGTGCGCAGTCTGATGAGCATCTGCAACCAGTTCGAACTGGCCTTGGGAGCCAAAGTTAACCACGGCAAGAGCGCGGCCATGTTCTTTGGGAACTGGGCTGACCAATCCTTTGTCCCCTTCACCGTCAGGTCAGATTACCTGAAGGTGCTGGGGATATGGTTCGGAAGGGCCGGGGCGTGCACCAAAACATGGGAGGAGCGAGTAGCCAGGATACACCATAATCTGAACATGTGGGAGCAGCGATCTCTCTCCATTGTGGGTAAGAACCTGGTCATCAGGTGCGAGGCGCTCACGTTGTTGCTCTACGTGGCGCAGGTCTGGCCCATACCCCACTCCTGCGCTGTGGCGGTCACCCGAGCCATTTTCCACTTCATCTGGGGATCTAAAATGGACCGGGTCCGGAGGGACACGATGTTCAAACCTCTGGATAAGGGCGAGAAAAATGTACCCAACGTCGCCCTCATCCTGATGACTACCTTCGTGTGCGGCTGCATCAAGCTGTGTGTAGACCTCCAGTACGCAAACTCCAAGTGTCACTACGTGCTGAAGTTTTATCTGTCCCCGGTGTTGCAAAGGATGAGTCTGGTCACATTGCCACGGAATGCTCCATCCAGTTGGACTGTGCCGTACCACCTATCCTTCATGGGAAAGTTTCTGCGGAAAAACACCTTTGACCACCAATCCATCAGGCAGTGGTCTGCACGGAATGTCCTCAAGGGCCTACAGGAAAAAGAGATGGTGGATCCTGTCGGATGGTTCCCCGAGCAGACTGCCAAAGTCATTTGGCAGAATGCCTCATCACCAGAACTTTCAAACAAGCACCAAGATGCAGCTTGGCTGGTGGTGAGAAGAACCTTCCCCGTCAGACCCTTCCTGCACACCCAAACTCTCAACCCCTCCGCACAATGCCCTCGCGGTGGCTGTGGTGGGGAAGAGATAGTTGCCCACCTCCTTCTGGAATGTGCCTTTGCAAAGCAGCTGTGGAAAGAGATGCAGTGGCTTTTATTTATTTTTTAAAGAGATACAGCACTGAAACAGGCCTTTCGGCCACCGAGTCTGTGCCGACCAACAACCACCCATTTATACTAATCCTACATTAATCCCATATTCCCACCATTCTCCTACCACCACTAGGGGCAATTTACAATGGCCAATTTACCTATCAACCTGCAAGTCTTTGGCTGTGGGAGGAAACCGGAGCACCCGGCGGAAACCCACACGGTCACAGGGAGAACTTGCAAACACTACACAGGCAGTACCCAGAACTGAACCCGGGTCGCTGGAACTGTGAGGCTGTGGTGTTCACCACTGCGCCACTGTGTCTCCTTTTGTCAAGGCTTATCCCAAGCAGCTCTGTAACACAGGAGTCTGTGCTCTACGGGCTGTTCCCAGGGACGCACACCGAGACAAACACCAACTGCTGCTGGAGGACTATCAATTCGGTGAAAGACGCCCTTTGGTCTGCCCGAAACTTGCTGGTCTTCCAGCGCAAAGAGTTGTCCACAACCGAATGTTGCAGACTGGCACATTCCAAGGTCCAGGACTACGTGCTGAGGGATGCACTAAAGCTTGGGGCAGCCGCAGCAAAGGCTCAATGGGGAAAGACCACAGTCCTCCCACCAAGCTGAACTGAGGGGCTGGATCCATGGAAAACCCCTCGAACTGTATCTGGAAAATATTTGCTGTAAAAAGTACATGGCATGTAAAATGAAATGGAAGGGTTGTGAGGCAACTCACTCCTGTATTGAAGAAAACTGATCTCCTTTGCATTGTTTGTATTTTTTGACTTGGTGCTGTTTGGAACTGTTTTGTAATTTTTTTTTAACAGATTTTTATAAATAAAGCATATTTTGGAAATAAAAAAAACAACACAATATTCATTGTATGCCCCTCCCCCAGTTTTCTTTCTATCTCCTTGAGGATGTTAACTCGGGCTAATGTACAGTTCCACAGACCCACACACCCACATACCTCCCTCAAGTGTCCAGGAGCTGTGTTGCGTCCTGATTGGGTTGCTAACCCTCCAGCATTGTCCTTGAGTCTCCAGGAATTAAGGATTAATCTCCAGGATACTGCTGCCAGTGTTACCCAGGAGAAATATCATAAGAGCATTAAAAAATGTCTTCTTTTTCTTCATTTTAATAGAACTGTTTTATGATAACTCACAATATTTATGAGATATAAAAATATTGATGAGGAATAACATCTACATTGGCTCCCAGTCAAAAAAAGTCTTGATTTAAAAATTCTCATCCTTGTTTTCAAATCCCTCCATGGCCTGGCCCCTCCCTCTCTCTGTAACCTCCTCCAACCCCACAACCCTCCGAGATCTCTGCACTCCTCTAATTCTGGCATCTTGTGCTGGGGCGGCGCAGTGGTTAGCACCGCAGCCTCACAGCTCCAGTGACCCTGGTTTGATTCTGGGTACTGCCTGTGTGGAGTTTGCAAGTTCTCCCTGTGTCTGTGTGGGTTTCCGCCCACAGCCAAAGACTTGCAGTTTGATAGGTAAATTGGCCCTTGTAAATTGCCCCTAGTGTAGGTAGGTGGTAGGAGAATGGTGGGAATGTGGTAGGGAATATGGGATTAATGTAGGGTTAGTATAAATGGGTGGTTGATGGTCGGCACAGACTCGGTGGGCCGAAGGGCCTGTTTCAGTGCTGTATCTCTAAATAAAATTTTTTAAATCCCTGTCTTTGGCAGCCATGCCTTCAGTTGCCTAGGCCCCAAGCTCTGGAATTCCCTCCATAAACCTCTCCACCTCTCTTTCCTCCTTTGAGACACTCCTTAAAACCTACCTCTTTGACCAAGCTTTTGGTCAACTGACCTCATATCTCCTTTTGTGGCTGGGTTTATACTTTGGTTTATAATGCACATGTGAAACAGCTTGGGACATTTCATTATGTTAAAGGCACTATATAAATAAATAAAAGTTGTTTTTGTTGTTGTTGTTTGACTGACAGTCAAGGATCATCCAATTGGGTGATATTCACTTTCCAATTGGGTCAAGAAGGTGGGGCACCGTGAGGATGGATGTGTTGGGCCACCAATTGCACGACTGTTGTTTTGCAAACACGTCTTTATGGAAAATGCCCTCTTTAATAAAACAGGCAGTTCATCTGGTGCATTCGGGCAGGTTCTTATCTCAGTTATATTCTTTAAGCAGAAGAGGGGAAGAAAATCAGATCACAAGTTCACTTGGGAGGCTATCAATCACCTAGTGCAGGAAGTCTGAGAGGGCGTCAAATGGGGTAAAGTGGGCGTTTTAAAAATTAAAATAGAGTAATTTAAGAGTCTCATTAGGCTGTTGATATTGCACAATTTTTTGGAGCAATTTTTCACCCATCCTCCTCATCCATTGGATCCCAATCCGATACACATTATCTATAGACGAGACTAAATCATGTAAGCATTAGCAGGCTATCCTACCGTGTGGGGCATCACTGCCGTGTTAGAAGGCATCACAAGATAGCAATCAGCAACAGGAATCCTGCCTGAATTTTCTTCTTCTTACTCCGGGGTACTGAGGCCAATTGTAGCCCTTCCCCCCTCACCCACTTTTCCCCCCTCACCCACCTTTTCCCCTCACCCCCACCCTCACCCTTTCCCTCAACTGCTGCAGCTGAGGTCAGCACACATCACAGATCAAATCTGCAAACCTCCCGGTCCTTGACACAATCTGCCTATTGTAGAGAG
The DNA here is from genome assembly GCF_036365525.1 of Heterodontus francisci. Taxonomy (NCBI): domain Eukaryota; kingdom Metazoa; phylum Chordata; class Chondrichthyes; order Heterodontiformes; family Heterodontidae; genus Heterodontus; species Heterodontus francisci. The sequence goes on along the minus strand of NC_090392.1, from coordinate 77,846,005 downwards.
GCAAGGGATTCACCCTCTCTGCTCTGACTTTACATTTGTCAGTCTCCTGCCTTCAGTAACAGCACTTGGTTCTTGTCAATGCAATTTAAAGGTATGTTGAAATGCTGTGACTTATTAGTGCAGAGACACAATGAAGCACTAGATAAATACAACTCTTTCTTTATTCCTTTCTCTATACTGTTGATGCCCCATTCCGATGTCTCCTGCAATGATACTGCCCCTTTAATGCTATTACTTATTAGCCATACTGACAAATGGAGCAGCTGCTGCCATTGCTTATCTACAGCTGTTTCAGTGAGTGGCTGCATTCTAACACTGGACCATCTGCCATGTGCTGTTCTCGACTGCCAGCTAATTAACTCAAATCCTCACGTGGATCTCCCGTGAAACAGCTCTTTGACAGAATCTTTGTAGTTTTGCATATAACCATATAACAGTACCAATTCACATGCACACACGACAAATAATTTTCATCCCTTCTTGTCGGGCCTCCCATGTCACAATGAAACTGAACTGGAAGAAGGGGGAAGTGACCAGCTCCATGGCCTTCTATTTCAGGAGGGCATGCACCAGAGAGACCACCCATTGTTTTCACCCCTTCCCACCCCACGCAAAAGCACTTCGCTTTATAGAAACAGAGTCTGCTGACAGCACAAAAGCAGGCCATTTGGCCCATCATTATGGGCGGCACAGTGGCGCAGTGGTTAGCACCGCAGCCTCACAGCTCCAGGGACCCGGGTTCAATTCTGGGTACTGCCTGTGCGGAGTTTCCAAGTTCTCCCTGTGACCGCGTGGGTTTTCGCCGGGTGCTCCGGTTTCCCCCACACCCAAAGACTTGCAGGTGATAGGTAAATTGGCCGTTGTAAATTGCCCCTAGTGTAGGGAGGTGATAGGGAATATGGGATTACTGTAGGGTTAGTATAAATGGTTGGTTGTTGGTCGGCACAGACTCGGTGGGCCGAAGGGCCTGTTTCAGTGCTTTATCTCTAAATAAAAAAATACCTGTGCCAGCTCTTTGAAACTACTAAAATAAAAGCAAAATACTGCAGATGCTGAAATAAAAACAAAATGCTGGAAATACTCAGCAGTAAGGCAGCATCTGTGGAGATAGAAACAGAGTTAACGTTTCAGGTCTGTGACCGTTCCTGATGAAACTTTCTCCCAGCAACAACACAATGTATTTATATATCGCCTTTAATGTAGGAAAAGGTCCCAAGACACTTCACAGGAGTGATTCTCAAACAAAATTTGACAGAGTCACATGAAGAGACCAAACAGGTAGGTTTTAAGCAGCATCTGAAAAGAGGAGAGAGAGGCAGAGAGGTTTAGGGAGGGAATTCCAGAGCTTAGGGGCCCAGGCAGTTGAAGGAACAACCGCCAATGGTGAAGCGATGAAAATTGGGGATGCGCAAGAGGCCAGAATTGGAGGAGTGCAGAGATCTCAGGGGGTTGCAGAGCTGGAGGAGGTTACAGAGATAGGGAGGGGCGAGGCCATGGAGGGATTTGAAAACAAATACAAGAATTTTAAAATTGAGGGGCTGCTGTACCAGGAGCCAATGTCGGTCAGTGAGCACAGGGGTGATGGGTGAATGGGACTTGATGCAAATTAGGATACAGGCTGCAGAGTTTTGGATAAGCTTAAGTATATCCTCCCTATTCCTCTATTCTGGAAGTTAATGGCCAGAGCAGTTTCTGCTCTCAGCACAGCTACTGATGTAACACTTGGCCGTAACACCTCTTCATTTGGCCATCCTGCCTGGTAGTGTCACCTACAGCTCATTTGGTTGCACTCTCAACTTTTAGCCAGAAGGGTGTGGGTTCAACTGCAGACAATTGAGCACAAAAAAATCTATTCTGGTGCTCCTAGTGCAGTATTGAGGGAGTGCTGTCTTTTGCATTAGACATTAAACCAAAGCTCTGTCTGTCCTCCCACATGGTTGTAAAAGATCCCATTTTTGAAGAAGAGCAGGGGAGTTCTCCCAGGTGTCCTGGCCAACATCAATTAAACACAGCATCGGAACATGAAATCATTGCTTTGTGGGAGCTTGCTGTGCGTCGTTTGGCTACCGCATTTACAACAGTGACCACACTTCTAAAAGCACTTCATTGGCTGTGAAGTGCTTTGGGACATCCTGAGGTTGTGAAAGGTGCTATAGAAATGCAACTTCTTCTTTACTTCTCTTCATTGTCTGACTCCTGGCCCTACCACCATCAACCATTCCGCACAGTTAAAAAAAACCCAGCGGTGTGTCTCTCAAATAACTTTTCCTTCATTGCTTTTATTCAATAAAACAGAACGGAATTGTGCTGATGGGGGAATGGCGGGTCGCGGGCTGGGTACACTTTGGTTGGCAGACACGGGTGAGGGAGGCACAGGAGCAAGAATGCACAGTGCTGCGAGGGTTCGTCAAATCACATAAAAAGACGATGTGTCTTTCACTCAGCTTCATCTCTCATGGGGCATAGGCAGAGCTGTTCAGTCAGCAGGATCTCCAGATTGCAGAAGTGGTTGCTCTCAGGAGGGGAAGCTGTCAGTCCCGTGTCAGATGTTTTCTCGTTCCTCAGCCCTGCCGGGCCCGGGTGGATGGGGCAGTGGGCGGGGACAGAGTTTAAAGCCTGTTTTTTCAGCGCGTGGAGTCTGTCGAGGTTTCTTTCTACTCCTGATTGGCAGGCAGTGGCTTAACGTGACATACCGTTCTGAGAAGCTGAGGGACCCTCACCCAATTGGGCATTCTGCAGGAGTGAGTGTGAAGAGCAACTTTCTCTGCACCAGTTGGTGTGGTGCTGAGTGAGATGGAGCCATGAAGTCCCAGGCTTGTGCTGAGCTGGCCCACCTCCTCCAGGATGGTGATTACAATTGGCCTCAGGACCCTGGACTAGGGAAGGGAAATAAATCAACCAGAGCTTCTGATCACCCTGTCTGCCCTATCAGGTGGGCAGGAAAGATTCCATGGCACTATTTTGAAGAAGGGCAGGGGAGGTTTCCCCTGACCCCCTCCCCCACGGCCCCGTGCCCCTCAACCAGCACCATAAACAAATTATCTGGTTATTTACCACATTGCTGTTTATGGGATCTTGCTGCGCACACGTTGGCTGCAGTGTTTCCTACACTACAACAGTGTCTACACTTCAAAAATACTTAATTGGCTTTAAAGCACTTTGGGATGTCCTGAGGTTGTGGAAGGTGCTATAGAAATGCAAGTCCGTCTTACTTTCATTGAGCCACTCAGGAAAATACATCTGTGAATGGTCAGGCTCACACATGTGAAGAATGGGGATTAGAACCAGCTTCTGAGAGTGGGGGATTGGGGTAACAAGCAACCCACACACCCCCCCCCCCCTCTTCCCCCACTACCCTCCCACCCAACTGCTCCTGAGAGAGACATTATCTTCGGGGAAGAAAGGGAGAAAATGGAAAAAATATTAAAAGGAAAGAGAGGTCACAAGAAGGAGCAAGAAAGAACAATAGATGCTTCGCTGGGGGTAAGGACGTTCCTTCCACTCTGTTCACATCACAGATCAATCATCAGAGGGCTGGGAGTAGAGTACCTGGTCTCTCAGTCAGCTGGAATGTGTTAACGTAGTCTGGCTACAATCAGCCCATTCACCCTTACCATTTATTAAATAGCTGTCCACTGACCATCAGGCTCAGCAGTGTGTGTGCAGCAAGCTTCTGAACAGAGACAGAGAGCAGACACAGCACAGGAGCAGAATGCAGTCACTCTCACTCCAATTGTTTCCCTATGATTTTTTGCACTGCTGCAGATTTCTATAGCAAACCCAGGCTCAAACCCCAGAGGGAAAGTCGATCAAGTTGCCCCAAAGCCTCAGCTGGTGAATGTACCTTCCCAGTTTGGCAGTCGGAACCTCGCTGAGCTCCAATACCCGCACCGTCAGGGGTCACACATAAGGAAGGGTCCCTTGGATAAGGTGCTGGCTCGCAGTCAATAGCAATATCTCAGCACCTGTAGCCCATTAGGACTGGGATGGCAGGAAGAAAATAAAGTATGGAAAAGTGATATGTCATAGAATCATAGAATAATACAGCACAGAAGGAGGCCATTCAGCCCATCATGTCTATGCTGGCTCTTTGAAAGTGATCCAGTTAGTTCCACTCCCCTGCCCTTTCCCCATAGCCTTGTAATTTCTTCCCCTTCAAGGATTTATCCAATTCTCTTTTGAAAGTTATTTTGAATCTGCTTCCACCGCCCTTTCAGGCAGCGCGTTCCAGATCACAACAACTCACTGTATAAAAAATCACCTTAAATCTGTGTTCCCTGGTGACTGACCCTCCTCTACTGAAACTGTTTCTCCTTATTTACTCTATCTTTGATCAGCATTATCCTTATTAATAGGAATATAGGAACTGGAGAAGGCCATTCAGCCCCTCCAGTTTCTTCCACCCTTTAATTAAATCATGCCTGATCTGCCTCTTAATTCCATTTACTCACCTTTGATTCCATAACCCTTAATACTCTTACCAATGAAAATCCACCAATCTCAATTTTGACATTTTCAATTGATCTCCAGCCTCACAGCTTTTTAGGGGAGAGAGTTCCAGATTTCCACTACTCTTTGTGTGGAGAAGTGCTTCCTCACATCACCCCTGAACAGCCTGGCTCTAATTTTAAGGTCATTCCCCCTTGTTCTGGACTCTCCCACCAGAGGAAATAGTTTCTCTCTATCGACCCTATCAACTCCTTTAATTATCTTAAACACCTCAATTAGATCATCCTTAATCTTCTACAGTGCAGGGAATACAAGCCTTGTCTGTGTGACCTGTCTACTTGATCAGGAAATTATACCCCAGTGTCTTCTTTGTCCTTCTTTGGCCTCCTTATCTCGAGAGACAATGGATACGCGCCTGGAGGTGGTCAGTGGTTTGTGAAGCAGCGCCTGGAGTGGCTATGAAGGCCAATTCTGGAGTGACAGACTCTTCCACAGGTGCTGCAGAAGAAATTGTTTGTCGGGGCTGTTACACAGTTGGCTCTCCCCTTGCGCTTCTGTCTTTTTTCCTGCCAACTGCTAAGTCTCTTCGACTCGCCACGCTTTAGCTCTGCCTTTATGGCTGCCCGCCAGCTCTGGCGATCGCTGGCAACTGACTCCCACGACTTGTGATCAATGTCACAGGACTTCATGTCGCGTTTGCAGACGTCTTTAAAGCGGAGACATGGCCGGCCGGTGGGTCTGATACCAGTGACAAGCTCGCTGTACAATGTGTCTTTGGGGATCCTGCCATCTTCCATGCAGCTCACATGGCCAAGCCAACTCAGGCACCACTGGCTGAGTAGGGTGTATATGCTGGGGATGTCGGCCGGTGTAAAGTCCAACAAAACCCCTGAAATCCCCTGCAGTGTCCAGTGCAGACCAGGCTTCACACTGATATCAATGCACCTTAATTGCCACAAACAGCACAAACTGCACCCATCAGCTGTGTGCCATAGTTGGTGATTACACCAAGCTCGGAGCCAGAGTCACATCCAGTGCAGAGAGACGAGGTGAAGCACAGAACTGTCATTTGTCAAAAATGCTCAGATTATGTGAGAAGAGCCGGGTGTAGTGATCAGCTTAATGTGGAATGGGGAGCCCTCTCGTGGTAGCACACAGTAAGGACTTGTAGAAACAGGAAAAGACCAGTTCGCTCACAAGTTCATCCTGAATTGATAGATCCCGGCCCCACTTCTCCCCCTTCTCACCATATCCTGACCAAATGGCATCTATGTGACTGTGTCCATGGTAAACTATCCCTCTCCTACCCATCTGTAGCCTTTGACATGGTCAATCACACCATCCTCCTCCAATGCCTCTCCTCTATCGTCAGCTGGGTGAGACTGCCCTCACCTGGTTCCATACTTACCTATCACATTGTAGTCAGAGAATCAACTGCAAAGGCTTCTCTTCCCACTCCCACACTGTTAGCTCTGGAGTCTCCCAAGGGTCTATCCTTGGTTCCCTTCTATTTCTCATCTACATGCTGCCCCTCAGTGACATCATCCAAAAACACATCAGTCTCCACATGTACACTGACACCATCAGCTCTCTCTCACCACCATCTCTCCCAAGCCCTCCACTGACTCTGATTTGTCACATGAGCAGGAACTTCCTCCAGTTAATTTTTGGGAAGACCCGAAGTCATTGTCTTTGGTCCCCACCACAAACTCAGTTCACTCACCACAGTTTCCATCCTCTCTCTGGAAGAAGTCTGAAGCTGATCCAGAACATTCACAACCTTGATATTGTGTTTGACCCTGACATGAGCTTCTGACCACATATCAGCTCCATTACCAAGACAACCTCCATAACATTACTCAGTTGCTGAAATCCTCATCCATGCCTTTGCTACCTCGAGACCTAACTATTCCAACGGTTTCATGGTCGGCCTCCTGTCTTCCACCCTACATAAACATGTGCTCATCACCCAAAACTCCGCTGCTTGCATCCTAATTCACGCAAAGTGCTATTCACGCCTGTGTTCACCGAGCTTGCTCAACAGCGACATGAGGAAAAACTTTTTTATGCAGTGCGTTGTTAGGATCTGGAGTGCACTGCCTGAGAGTGTGGTGGAGGCGGATTCAATCAAGGCTTTCAAGAAAGAACTGGATAATTATCTGAAGAGAAAAGAATTGCAGGGTTACGGGGAAAAGGCAGGGGAGTGGGACTAAGTGAGTTGCTCTTGCAGAGAGCCGGCACGTACATGATGGGCTGAATGGCCTCCTTCTGTGCTGTAACCATTCTATGATTCTCCTGGTCTGGCAATGCCTCAAGTTTAAGATCCTCATCCTTGTTTTCAAATCCCTCCATGGCCTCACTCCTCCCTATCTCTGTAGCCCTACAACCCTCTGAGATCTTGGTACATCTCCAATGCTGGTCTCTTGAGCATCCCTCATCTTAATCACTCCACCATTGGCAGCTATGCCTTCAGCTGCCTGGGCCCTAAGCTCTGGAATTCTCTCCCTAAACCTGTCCACTTCTCTCTCCTTCTTTAAGACGGTCTTTAAACCCTACCTCTTTGACCAACCTTTTGGTCACCTGTCCTAATATCTCCTTATGTATCTCTGTGTCAAAAAATATTATTGAAAATGCTTTTGTTAAGTGGCATGGGATGTTTTCCTATGCTCAAAGCACTATATAAATGCAATTTGTTGCAATTTTGTTGTTGTCCCTCAGTCCCTTCTCCTTGTAGAAACACATTTAATTGCCTGTTTGACTCATTTGCACTGTCCATTTCAATGTCACAAGAACATAAGAATAGGAGTTGACCATTTAGCCCATCAAGCCTGTTCCACCTGTTGACCACCACTCTGCTACCCTTTACATAAAAATGTTCTGGCAACTTCTGTTTAGAGTCATAGAATAGTACAGCACGGCAGGAAGCCATTCGGCCCATCGAGTCTGCGCCAGCCTCTTTCAAAGAGGATTCTTGTTTGTCCCAGTCCGCCTGCTCTTTCCCCACTTCCCTGCAATTATGTTCCCTTAAAGAAAAAAGGTGGGACTAACAAATCCAGAGTGCCCTGGGTGTGAGGGGCTTAAAGGAAATGTTAAAGAAAAAAAGGGAAGCTTATGGCAAATACCGAGGGCTCGGTACTGCACAAAAACGTACAGGAGTATAAAAAGTGTAGGAATTAAATTAAAATGGAAATTAGGAAAGCAAAGAGAAGGCATGAAAAAATATTGGCAAATAAAATTAAGGAAAACCCAAAGATCCTTTATAAATACATAAAGAGCAAGAGGATAACTAAAGAAAGAGTAAGGCTTATTAGGGATCGTAAGGTTGGTGGAAGACGTGGGTATAGTTCTTAATACTTTGCATCTGTTTTCACAAAAGAGATGGACAATAGAGACATGACAATCAGGGAGGAAGAGTGTGAAATATTAGATGAAAGTAACATAGTGACAGGGGAAGTATTAAGGGGTTTAACATCTTTGAAAGTGGATAGATCGCCAGGCCTGGGCAAAATGTATCCTTCACTGTTAAGGGAAGCAAGAGACGAACTAGCAGAGGCTCTGACCATCATTTTCCAATCCTCGCTGGCTACAGGCGTACTGCCAGAGGACTGGAGGACAGCTATAATATTGTACCATTGTTTAAAAAGGGAGAAAGCGATAGACTAAGTAATCACAAGCCAGTCAGCCTAACATCAGTGCTGGAAAAATTATTGGAAAAATTCAGAGGGACAGGACCAATCTTCATTTAAAAAGACACCAATTAATCAAAGACAGTCAGCATGGATTTGTTAAGGGAAGGTCGTGTTTTACAAACAAGATTGAATTTTTTTGAGGAGGTAGCAAGGAGGGTCGATGAGGGTAGTGCATTTGATGTGTTTCTATGGATTTTAGCAAGGTTTTTGATAAGGTGTCACATGACAGACTGGTCAAGAAAGTAAAAGCCGATGGGATTCAAGTCAAAGTGGCAAGCTGGATCCAAAATTGGCTCAGAGGCAGAGAGCAAAGTGTAATGGTTGATGGGTGTTTTTGCGACGAGAAGGCTTTTTCCAGTGGGGTTCCGCAGGTCTCAGTATTCGGTTCCTTGCTTTTTGTGGTACATATCAATGATTTGGAATTGGATATAGGGAGTGTATTTAAGAAGTTTGCAGATGATACAAAAATGGCCGTTGTTGATAATGGTGAAGAAAGCTGTAGACTGCAGGAAGATATCACTGGATGAGTCAAATGGGCGGAACAGTGGCAAATGGAGTTCAATGCAGAGAAGTGTGAGGTAATGCATTTAAGAAAGGGTAACAAGGCAAGGGAATGCACAATAAATGGTCGGACATTGAGAAGTGTAGAGGAACAAAGGGACCTTGGAGTGTACGTCGACAGATCCCTGAATGTGGCTGGACAGGTAGATAAGGTGGTCAAGAAGGCATACGGGATACTTGCCTTTATTAGCTGAGGCATAGAATATAAAAGCTGGGAGATTATGCTGGAAGTGTGTAAAACACTAGATAGGCCACAGCTGGAGTACTGTGTGCAGTTCTGGTCACTGCACTATAGGAAGGATGTGATTGCAGTGGAGAGGGTGCAGAGGAACCTCAGAAGGATATTGCTTGACTGAAGAATTTTAGTTATGAGGAAAGATTGGAGAGGCTAGGTTTGTTTTCTTTGGAACAGAGGAAGCTGAGGAGAGGTCTAATTGAATTGTATAAAATTCTGATGGGTCTAGATAGAGTGGACAGGAAGACCCTACTCCCCTTGGTTGAGAGGCTCATAACCAGGGGGCATAGATTTAGGGTAAGAAGTAGGATGTTTAGAGGGGGATTCGAGGGGAAATTTTTCACCCGTGGGGATCTGGAACTCACTGCCTGAGAGCGTGTTTGGTAGAGGCAGAAACCCTCATAACATTTAAAAAGTACTTGGATACACACTTGAAGTGCTATAACCTACAAGGTGATGGACCAAGAGCTGGAAAGTGGGATTAGGCTGGATTAGGCTACTTGTCGGCTAGGTGTGGACATGATGGGCCGAATGCCTTCTGGGTATAAATTTCTATGATTCTATGACACAGATTTTTAAAGTAATTGGCAAAAGAACCAAAAGTGACATGAGAAAACTTTTTTATGCAGCGAATGGTTAGGATCTGGAATGCACTGCCTGACAGGAGGCTGATTCAATTGTGGCTTTCAAAAGGGATTGGATAAGCAACTGGAGAAAAGAAATTTGCAGGACTATGGGAAAGGGCAGGGGAGTGGGACTAGCTGAATTGGCCTTGCAGAGAGCCAGCACAGAATTGATGGGCTGAATGGCCTCCATCTGTGTTGCAACCATTCTACAGTTCTATGATGTGGTGCTTTTGTTCCGTGAGGTGGGGACTGATTCTGGGCAGACAAAACATCCATCTGCTTTGCAGTCTAGAGGGGGAAAGGACAACTGAAAAGTGAAAAAATACAATCTGGAAAGTTCCATTCAATTCTGTGAAATAGAAGTGCGATTTACTCTATCTTTCTCTTCCCTTTATGACACTCAAACCCTTCTCTCCTGTCTCTGTGTCTTCCTGTTACCCCCTCTTTCCTCCTTTCATTTCTTCCATCTCTGACACTTTACCCCTCAAATCCCTACCCCAACCATTCGCAACTCCTCAACTTTCTTACAAAGCTGTGGAAATATAAAATAAACTCCTTCCCTAACCCTCTCTGTTTTTTTTTATGGCTCAGTGTCAGATTTTATATAATCACACTCCTGTGAAGCGCCTTGGGGCATTTTACCAGATTAAGGGCACGGGTTGATGTTATTGTAATGCATCCTCTGTCTACAGAAGTCATCAAAATGTGTTTTCTTTCCTCTTCTCCTGGAAACCCACTTGGAATGAGTGGTAGCTGCAGAGATGCTTTCCCAATAGACCCTCATTGCACAGGCCGGTTCAACTCCAGTTTATGCTCCTCTAACGAAGACTTCCATCTCTATACTCACTTTTCACATCCTCAGGCCATCCCAAAGTGTTTTGCAGCCAATTAGGTACTTTGCAGTTTAGTTCCTGTTGTAATGTAGGGAACACGGCAGTCATATTGCACACCTCAAACTCCCACAAACAGCAACGTGATAACGACCAGATAATCTGTTTCAGTGATGCAGATTGAGGGATACATATTGACCAGGACAATGGGGACAACGCCCCTTGTGTTCTTCCAATAGTGCAGGGGTCTGTAACCTGCCGCTCTATAACATCTCATTTGCAGCTCCTTTTCCAGTTGGGTCACCTGAACATGGAAAAAGGCTAAAAAAATTAAGTTTAGTAAGAGCCATGTTTTTACTGTGGGGATAAAAGGCTAATCATTGTGCCGCACTTTGAAGTTTCAAATGATTATTTTAACAAAAAACATCATCGTCTCCAGAAGAGCCATAGAGTCATAGAGTTATACAGCACAGAAACAGGCCCTTTGGCCCATCGTGTCCGTGCCGGCCATCAAGCACCTAACTATTCTAATCCCATTTTCCAGCACTTGGCCTGTAGCTTTGTATGCTATGGCATTTCAAGTGCTCGTCTAAATACTTCTTAAATGTTGTGAGGGTTCCTGCCTCTACCACCTCTTCAGGCAGTGCGTTCCAGATTCCAACCTCCCTCTGGGTGAAAAAACGTTTCCTCAAATTCCATCGAAACCTCCTGCCCCTTACCTTAAATCTATGCCCCTTGGTTATTGACTCCTCCGCTAAGGGAAAAAGTTTCTTCCTATCTAACCTATCAATGCCCCTCATAATTTTGTACACCACAATCATGTCCCCCCTCAGCCTTCTCTGCTCTAAGGAAAACAACCCTAACCTTTTCAGTCTCTCTTCATAGCTGAAATGCTCCAGCCCAGGCAACATCCTGGTGAATCTCCTCTGCACTCTCTCCAGTGCAATCACATCCTTCCTATAGTGTGGTGACCAGAACTGTACACAGTACTCCAGCTGTGGCCTAACTAGTGTTTTATACAGCTCCATCATAACCTCCCTGCTCTTATATTCTATGCCTCGGCTAATAAAGGCAAGTATCCCATATGCCTTCCTAACCACCTTATCTACCTGTACTGCTGCCTTCAGTGATCTATGGACAAATACACCAAAATCCCTCTGACCTGTACTTCCTAGGGTCCAAACATCCATTGTATATTCCCTTGCCTTTTTAGTCCTCTCAAAATGCATCACCTCACACTTCTCAGGATTAAATTCCACTTGCCACTGCTCCGCCCATCTTAACAGCCCATCTATATCGTCCTGTAATCTAAGGCTTTCCTCCTCACTATTTATGACACCACCAATTTCCATGTCATCTGCAAACTTACTGATCATACCTCCTATGTTCACATCTAAATCATTAATTTACACTACAAACAGCAAGGGTCCGAGCACCGATTCCTGCTGTACACCACTGGTCACTGGCTTCCACTCGCAAAAACAACCCTCGACCATCACCCTCTACCTCCTGCCACTAAGCCAATTTTGGATCCAATTTGCCAAATTGCCCTGGATCCCATGGGCTCTTACCTGCTTAACCAATCTCCTATGCGGGACCTTATCAAAAGCCTTACTGAAGTCCATGTAGACTACATCAACTGCTTTACCCTCATCTACACATCTAGTCACCTCCTCAAAAAATTCAATCAAGTTAGTTAGACACGATCTCCCCCTGACAAAGCCATGCTGACTATCCCTGATTAATCCCTTCCTCTCCAACTGGAGATTAATCCTGTCCCTCAGAATTTTTCCCAATATTTTCCCAACCACTGATGTTAGACTCACCGGCCTGAAATTACCTGGTTAATCCCTGCTACCCTTCTTGAATAATGGTACCACATTCTCTGTCCTCCAGTCCTCTGGTACCTCTCCTGTGGCCAGAGAGGATTTGAAAATTTGTGTCAAAGCCCCTGCTATCTCCTCCCTTGCCTCACATAACAGCCTGGGATACATCTCATCTGGGGCTGGGGATTTATCCACTTTTAAGCCCGCTAAAACAGCTAATACTTCCTCCCTTTCAATGCTAATTTGTTCAAGTATATCACAATCCCCCTCCCTGATCTCTACACCTACATCGTCCTTCTCCATAGTGAACACAGATGAAAAGTAATCATGAAACCTCACCTATGTCCTCCAGCTCCACACACAGACTGCCTCTCTGGTCCCTAATGGGCCCTCCTCTTTCCATGGTTATCCTCTTGCCCTTAATATACTTATAAAATGTCTTAAGATTTTCCTTTATCTTACCCACTGGTGTTTTTTCATGTCCCCTCTTCGCTCTCCTAATTACTTTTTTTAGTACTCTCCCCAAAACTTTCTATACTCCTCTAGGGCCTCCGCTGTTTTCAGCGCTCCGAATCTGCCATAAGCCTCCTTTTTTTTCCTGATCCAATCCTCTATATCCCTTGACATCCAGGGTTCCCTGGACTTTTTGGTCCTACCCTTCACCTTTACGGGAACATGTTGGCCCTGAACTCTCACTATTTCCTCTTTGAATGACTCCCACTGGTCTGATGTAGACTTTCCTACAGGTAGCTGCTCCCAGTCCACTTTGGCCAGATCCTGTTTTATCATATTGAAATCGGCCTTCCCCCAATTCAGTATCTTTATTTCCGGCCCATCTTTGTCCCTTTCCATAACTACTTTAAATCTTGGAGTTATGGTTACTATCCCCGAAATGCTCCCCCACTAACACTTCTACCACTTGTTCAGCTTCATTCCCTAGGATTAGGTCCAGTACTGCCCCTTCTGTTGTAGGACTTTCTACGTGCTGGCTCAAAAAGCTCTCCTGTATGCATTTTAAGAATTCTACCCCCTTTAAGCCTTTTGCACAAAGACTATCCCAGTTGATACCAGGTAAGTTGAAATCCCATTATCTTATTACCCTATTATTTTTACACCTCTCTGTGTTTTGCCTACATATCTGCTCCTCTATCTCTTCCTGACTGTTTGGAGGCCTGTAATACACTCCCAGCCAAGTGATTGCCCCCTTTTTGTTTTTAAGTTCTACCCATATGGCCTCATTTGAGGAACCTTCGAAGATATCATCCCTCCTTACTGTAGTAATTGACTCCTTGATCAACAGTGCAATGCCACCTCCTCCTTTATCCCCTCTCCTGTCATGCCGGAAGATTCCATACCCTGGAATATTGAGCTGCCACTCCTGCCCCTCCCTCAACCATGTCTCTGTGATAGCAATAATATCATAATCTCATGTGATAATCAACGCCCTCAATTTTCCATCTGCCTTATTAGTAAGACTCCTTGCATTAAAATAGATGCAATCAGCCTTGCATTATTCGCTTGTGCCTTAACAGGTCTGCATTTGCTCTGCCTTCCAGACTGACTCAGTTTCTCTTCTATATTTGTCTGTGCATCACCCCCTACTGTACCTCCACTCTGTACCCATCCCCTTGCCAAATTAGTTTAAACCCCCCCAACAGCACGAGCAAACCTCCCAGCAAGGATGTTGGTCCCGTTCTGGTTCAGGTGCAACCCGTCCAACTTGTACAGGTCCCACCTTCGCCAGAAACAGACCCAGTGATCCAGGAAACTAAAGACCTCCCTCCTGCACCATCTCCTCACCCACACATTCATTTGCTCTATCCTCCTATTCCTATACTCACTAGCACGTGGCACCAGGAGTAATCCAGAGATTACAACCTTTGAGGTCCTGCTTTTTAATCTGCTACCTCGCTCCCTAAATTCTTGTTGCAGGACCTCATCCCTCTTTCTATCTATGTCGTTGGTACCAATGTGAACCATGACCTCTGGCTGTTCACCCTCTCCCTTCAGAATGTCCTGCAGCCGCTCCATGACATCCTTGACCCTCGCACCAGGGAGGCAACATACCATCCTGGAGTCACGTTTGCAGCCACAGAAACGCCTATCTGTACCCCTTACGATAGAATCCGCTATCACTATAGCTCTCCCACTCCTTTTCCTTCCCTGCTGTGCAGCAGAGCCATCCGTGGTGCCACGAAGTTGGCTGTTGCTGCTTTCCCCTGGGAGGCCATCCCCCCCAACAGTATCCAAAGCGGTATATCTGTTTGAGAGGGGGATGGCCACAGGGGACTCCTGCACTACCTGCCTGCGGCTACTACTCCGCCTGGTGGTCACCCATCTCTTTTCTGCCTATGCAACCACTACCTGCGGTGTGACCACCTCACTAAATGTGCTATCCATGACGTCCTCAGCATCACGGATGCTCCTCAGTGAATCCACCCGCAGCTCCAGCTCCGTAATGTGGGTGGCCAGTAGCTGCAGCTGGATACACTTCCTGTACACATGGTCGTCAGGGACAATGGAAGCATCCCCGATTTCCCACATAGCGCAGGAGGAGCATATCACGGGGCTGAGCTCTCCTGCCATGACTTACCTTTAGATTAATTAGTTACTCCTTTCATTAAAAATACTAATTACACTAGGGGCCTTGTTCTACTCCACTAAACCTGTTTGAGTGGTATGGCTACACCATGGTTATAGATAATGCCTTTGACTCGAGGAACAAGTTTAATGTTTGGGGCCATTGTTATTTCTAATATCGCTGAGATGATAAATTAATCTGAACCTGCTGTTAGAAGCATTTTTATCACAAGAATGAAAAGTGGAAAAATTGTCTTAAAGCGACACATCTTAAATAAAAGTTTGTTTTAAAGATGACTTTACTGACAAAGTTAGAGTTAAAAAGTCAAAAAATATAATAATTCAGAGTTAGGTCTATGTTAATTTCAATTTTTTCCCTATTTATACATAAGTTCAATGCAGGTATTTTATTTATTAAATATGCAAATCATGCATTTAACCAGAGACACTTACAGTGCTTTTTAAAATTCATTTATGCGGATGTGGGCATCGCTGGTCAAACCAGCATTTATTGTCCATACCTAATTGCCCATGAGAAGGTAGTGGTGAGCTGTCTTCTTGAACTGCTGCAGTCCATGTGGGGTAGGTACACCCACAGTGCTGTTAGGAAGGGAGTTTCAGGATTTTGGCCCAGCAACAGTGAAGGAACGGCGATATAGTTCCAAGTCAGGATGGTGTGTGACTTAGAAGGGAACTTGAAGGTGGTGGTGTTCCCATGCATCTGCTGCCCTTGTCCTTCTAGGTGGTAGAAGTTGCGGGTTTGGAAGGTGCTGTCTAAGGAGCCTTGGTGCATTGCTGCAGTGCATCTTGTATACGGTACACACTGCTGCCACTGTGTGTCGGTGGTGGAGAGAGTGAATGTTGAAGGTGGTGGATGGGGTGCCAATCAAGCGGGCTGCTTTGTCCTGGATGGTATCGAGCTTCTTGAGTGTTGTTGGAGCTGCACCCATCCAGGCAAGCGTTTGGTTTAGCAATGCTGAATTTTTGTCTTGCAGCTCCCAATAGTTTATATTTTAAGGAATTTGTTTTTTAAAGTCTCTTCAGGTACAAAAGGTTGCAGAGCCCTGCAATAATGCCGTGGGATCTTTTACGTCTACCTGAGAGGGCAGTTTATCATCTCCTCCAAAAGATGGCACTCTCTCAGTACTGTGCTGGGTGCATCAGCCTAGTGTTTATGTACAAGTCTCTGGAGTAGGGTGTGAGCATACAACCGTCTGCCTCATAGATGTGAATGCTACCCACTATGCCACGGCTATCCCAAAGGCTGAGTCCACAGACTGCTGATATAGATGGTGCTGACTGATACCTGTGCCACCAGCGGGTACGTTGTGTGAGCTGGTCGTCTGCCATTGCTGCCAGAAATTCTGCTGCTCTCCAGTCATAGAGGGAGAGGTGCTCAGACTTGTCCCCAATTCTTCACTCCTGTTGGTCACCTGTTATTGACACTCAAAAGAATTGATCATTTTTAAGTGGGGGTGTGGGGGGAGGGGGGTGTGGTGGGTGTTGGGGGGATGGTGGCGGAGCTCCTGACAGCCCAGTTAATTCAGCCCACTCTGGAATTAAATTGGGACTGTGCCATTCCACAGCTGTCCAGCAGATGGCACTCAGACTATTTCTAGGAAGCCCTCGGCTGGGATTTGTTGCACGTTAACCCTGTCAAAGACAACATTTCTGTCGCTCAGAGTAGGGTGGGGTGGAGCAGGGAGAGAAACAGACTCCCGCAGCCAACTGAAGGGCGGTGCCACTAGTTTTTTTCCCCCCTAGCAGCAGGACTTAGAGACGTAAGAAAGTTTTGAGCAGCAGCTGCCACAGGACGAGCTCCAAGATTATTGATGCGTCTGTGGAGAGGTTGGTGCATAAAGTTAGGAGGGATCAACTGTTGGACACTGAGAGCTCAATGGGTAGGCGGGAGGTTTACCCAGCGAGTTGTTGTGATCTGGAATGTGCTGCCTGAAAGGGCGGCAGATGCAGATTTAATCATAACTTTCAAAAGGGAATCGGATAAATACTTGAAGGGGAAAAATCTGTAGGGTTATGGGGAAAGAGCAGGGGAGTGGGACTAATTGGATAGCTCTTTCAAAAGAGCTGGCACAGGCACAATGGGCTGAATAGCCTCCTTCTGTATTGTATCATTGAATGAATTCCAGTTGGAGGCACTGAACAGCAATCTGGGTCAAAGCCGTAGCAAAACAGAACAAAGCAGCAAACAACCAATTGGCCTCAGCATCAGTGGGATGGAGAAAGACAGGTAAACATAGCCTTTCACCAGAACTTCGAAGATATGTAACAGACTCGAGGGCCTGAATGGCCTCCTCCTGTTCTTGTGTAACAAGCTCGAGCGGCTGAATGGACTCCACCTGTTCCTGTGTAACAGGCTCGAGGGGCTGAATGGCCTCCCCCTGTTCCTGTGTAACAGGCTCGAGGGGCTGAATGGCCTCCTCCTGTTCCTGTGTAACAAGCTCGAGGGGCTGAATGGCATCCTCCTGTTCCTGTGTAACAAGCTCGAGGGGCTGAATGGCCTCCTCCTGTTCCTGTGTAACAGGCTCGAGGGGCTGAATGGCCTCCTCCTGTTCCTGTGTAGCAGTCTCGAGGGGCTGAATGGACTCCTCCTGTTCCTGTGTAACAGGCTCGAGGGGCTGAATGGCATCCTCCTGTTCCTGTGTAGCAGTCTCGAGGGGCTGAATGGACTCCTCCTGTTCCTGTGTAACAGGCTCGAGGGGCTGAATGGCCTTCTCCTTTTCCTCAAATCATTTAAAAAGGTACCTGGACCTGCACCTGAAGGGCTATGGACCAGGTGTTGGAAGGTGGGATTAGATTGCGCGGCTAGTTTTTTTTTCAGTCGGCGCAGACATGATGGGCTGAATGGTCTCTTTCTGTGCCGTAACTTTTCTGTGGTTCTATATGAAGCATCAGCTCAGCTTTTCTCTTTCAGGCAGCTTGTGACTCTGCTAGTACTTTTCCAGAATTTTCTACCATTGTTTCAGATCTTTAGTATTTCCAGTTCTCCTGGTCCCCTCCTCCCTGGCACGGGAAACATTCCAATCGGAATGAGCTAATTCCTCCAGTGTCTCCAGGCAATGCTTTCACTCACAGGGCTGCCTGGAATTGCATCATCAAGCAAGTGAAGCAAAGCAGAGATATCGAGTGGGGGTAGGGACTGTAGGGGGTGGAGGTGTGTGTGGGGGGGGACTTCAAGGGGTGTGGGTGGGGTTTAGGGGGTGTATGGGCATCTGGGGTGAGGGTGTAGGGGAGGAGTCTGATTCAGTATTGGGCTTGGGAGTGATGGGGTCTTCGGTCGTTGAGTTTCACTGGGTCAAAATCCTGGAACTCCCTTCCTAACACCACTGTGGGTGTACCTACTCCACGTGGACTGCAGTGGGTTCAAGAAGGCAGCTCACCACGACCTTCTCAAGGGCAATTAGGGATGAGCAATAAATGCTGGCCTGGCCAGCGACGCCCACATCCCATGAATGAATAAAAATAATTTGCCCGTCTCAAGTCAACTTTCAGGCTGGCCTTTAAACTGGGTGCCCAGAACTCCTGCCCACAACAGGGGGATGTCGGGGGCTGGGAGGTTGGAGGAGGGGCGGGGATGGTGAGGCTGTTTAGATTTGCAAAT
Source organism: Heterodontus francisci (assembly GCF_036365525.1). NCBI lineage: Eukaryota > Metazoa > Chordata > Chondrichthyes > Heterodontiformes > Heterodontidae > Heterodontus > Heterodontus francisci. Next base: position 77,827,590 of record NC_090392.1, on the reverse strand, counting down.
TAGGGTCCCTTGCCTGGTGCAGGACCCTGATCGCAACTTTCAAATTTAAATGGGCAGATATCAGTCCCTCAGGCATTGACAGGGGCTTGTTAAACAACAATGTGCATTTATAGTTTAGTTTAGTTTAGAGATACAGCACTGAAACAGGCCCTTCGGCCCACCGAGTCTGTGCCGACCATCAACCACCCATTTATACTAATCCTACACTAATCCCATATTCCTACCACATCCCCACCTGTCCCTATATTTCCCTACCACCTACCTATACTAGGGGCAATTTATAATGGCCAATTTACCTATCAACCTGCAAGTCTTTGGCTGTGGGAGGAAACCCACGCAGACACAGGGAGAACTTGAAAACTCCACACAGGCAGTACCCAGAATTGAACCCGGGTCACTGGAGCTGTGAGGCTGCAGTGCTAACCACTGCGCCACTGTACCGCCCATATATATATCACCTTTAACTAGTAAAATGTTCCTAGGCACTTCACAGGAGCATGATCAAACTGAATTTGACACTCAACCATATAAGGAAATATTACAACAGGCTTGGTCAGAGAGGAAGCTTTTAAAGTGGAAAATCCAGTTGGAGAAGTTTAGGAGGGAATTCCAGAGTTTAGGGTCTGTGGGGCTGTCAATGGTGGACCGAATGAGGTGTTTGAAGTTGGGAGGTCCTGATAAAACCTCCAGGGACACATCCAACCAGAACTGTCGACACTTTTTCCCCCGATACCAAGCTGGGTGGGAATGTAAGCTGTGAGGAGGACACAAAGAAACTGCAAAGAGATATAGACAGGTTACCTGAGTGGACAACAAGGTTTCAGATGGAGTATAATGTGGGGAAGTGTGAGGTTATTCACTTTGGTAATAAGAATAGAAAAGCAGAATATTTTTTAAAAGGCGTGAAACTGTTAGATGTTCTTGGTCAGAGGGACTTGGGTGTACTCATACAAGGAATAATTAGCATGCAGGTGCAGCAAGCAATTAGGTAGGCAAATAACATGTTGACCTTCATTGCAAGGGGATTGGAGTACAAGAATAAAGAATTCTTGCTACACTTGTACAGGGTTTGGGTGAGACCACACTTGAAGTATTGTGTGCAGGTTTGGTTTCCATATTTAAGGAAGGATATACTTGCCTTGGAGGTGGTACAGCAAAGGTTCACAAGATTGGTTCCTCGGATGAGAGGATTGTCCAATGATGTGAGGCTGAGTAAATTGGGCCCATACTCTCTGGAGTTTTGAAGAATGAGAGATGATCTCACTGAAATGTGCAAGATTCTGAAGGGGCTGGACAGGGTAGACACTGAGAGGTTGATTCCGCTGGTCGGGGAATGTAGAACATGGGGACACAGTCTCAGGATACAGGTCGATCATTGAGATGAGGAGAAATTACTTCATTCAAAGGGTTGTGAATCTTTGGAATTCTCTACCCCAGAGGGTTGTGGATGCTCCATCGTTGAATATATTTAAGGCTGGGACAGACAGATTTTTGGTGTCTCAGGGAATCACGGGATATGGGGAGCGGGTGAGAAAGTGGAATTGAGGCAGAAGACCAGCCATGATCATATTGAATGACAGAGCAAGCTCAAGGGGCTGAGTGGTCTACTCCTGCTGCTATTTCTTATGTTCCTATGGCTCACCATCACCTTGTCAAGGTAAATTAGGAAGGGGTAGCAAATGCCCACATCCTGAGAATGAATAAAACCAAAACAAGAAATGCTGGAGTCACTCAGCAGGTCTGGCAGCATCTGTGGAAAGAGAAGCAGAGTTAACGTTTCGGGTCAGTGACCCTTCTTCGGAACTGACAAATATTAGAAAAGTCACAGATTATAAACAAGTGAGGTGGGGGTTGGGCAAGAGATAACAAAGGAGAAGGTGCAGATTGGACCAGGCCACATAGCTGACCAAAAGGTCACGGAGCAAAGACAAACAATATGTTAATGGTGTGTTGAAAGACAAAGCATTAGTACAGATTAGGTGTGAATATACTGAATATTGAACATCAGCAGGTGCAAACCTGAAGAAAAACAACCTGAAAAAAACAGTGGGTAAGCAAACTGAACAAACTAAGATGAAATGAAATAAATGCAAAAAAAGATTGTAAAAAATGTAAAAAGGAATGCAAAAAAAAGGAAGAAAAAATAACTAAAAATGACTAAAAATGAAAGTAAAGTGGGGGGCTGTCATGCTCTGAAATTATTGAACTCAATGTTCAGTCCGGCAGGCTGTAGTGTGCCTAATCGGTAGATGAGATGCTGTTCCTCGAGCTTGCGTTGATGTTCACTGGAACACTGCAGCAATCCCAGGACAGAGATGTGAGCATGAGAGCAGGGGGGAGTGTTGAAATGGCAAGCAACCGGAAGCTCAGGGTCCTGCTTGCGGACTGAGCGGAGATGTTCCGCAAAGCGGTCACCCAGTCTGCGCTTGGTCTCCCCAATGTAGAGGAGACCACACTGTGAGCAGCGAATACAGTATACTACATTGAAAGAAGTACAAGTAAATCGCTGCTTCACCTGAAAGGAGTGTTTGGGGCCTGGGATAGTGAGGAGAGAGGAGGTAAATGGGCAGGTATTACACCTCCTGCGATTGCAAGGGAAGGTGCCCTGGGACGGGGACGAGGTGGTGGGGGTAATGGAGGAGTGTACCAGGGTGTCGCGGAGGGAACGATCCCTTCGGAATGCTGAGAGGGAAAGGGAGGGGAAGATGCGACTGGTAGTGGCATCACGCTGGAGGTGGCGAAAATGGCGGAGGATGATCCTTTGGATATGGAGGCTGGTGGGATGAAAAGTGAGGACAAGGGGAACCCTGTCACGGTTCTGGGAGGGAGGGGAAGGGGTGAGGGTAGAGGTGCGGGGAATGGGTCGGACACGGTTGAGGGCCCTGCCAACCACAGTGGGGGGAAATCCTCGGTTGAGGAAAAAGGAGGTCATATCAGAAGCACCGTCATGGAAGGTAGCATCATCAGAGCAGATGCGTCGGAGACGGAGAAACTGGGAGAATGGAATGGAGTCCTTACAGGAGGTAGGGTGTGAAGAAGTGTAGTCGAGGTAGCTGTGGGAGTCAGTGGGCTTATAATGGATATTGGTAGACAACCTATCCCCAGAGATGGAGACAGAGAAGTCGAGGAAGGGAAGGGAAGTGTCAGAGATGGACCATGTAAAGGTGAGAGAAGGGTGGAAATTGGAAGCAAAGTTGATAAAGTTTTCTAGTTCGGGGCGGGAGCAGGAAACGGCACCGATACAGTCATCAATGTACCGGAAAAAGAGTTGGGGGAGGGGGCCTGAGTAGGACTGGAACAAAGAATGCTCGACATATCCCACAAAAAGACAGGCATAACTAGGACCCATGCGGGTACCCATAGCGACACCTTTTACTTGAAGGAAGTGCGTGGAGTTGAAGGAGAAGTTGTTCAATGTGAGAACAAGTTCAGCCAGGCGGAGGAGGGTGTTGGTGGATGGGGACTGGTTGGGCCTCTGTTCCAGGAAGAAGCGGAGAGCCCTCAAACCATCCTGGTGGGGGATGGAGGTGTAGAGCGATTGGACGTCCATAGTGAAGAGGAGGCGGTTGGGACCAGGAAACTGGAAATTGTCAAAATGACGTAGGGCGTCAGAAGAGTCACGGATGTAGGTGGGAAGAGACTGGACCAGCGGAGAAAAGATAGAGTCTAGATAGGAAGAAATAAGTTCAGTTGGGCAGGAGCAGGCTGACACAATGGGTCTGCCGGGACAGTCCCGTTTGTGGATTTTGGGAAGGAGGTAGAAGCGGGCTGTCCGGGGTTGCGGGACTATGAGGTTGGAAGCTGTAGAGGGAAGATCTCCAGAGGAGATGAGGTCAGTGACAGTCCTTTGGGCGGTGGCTTGATGTTCGGTGGTGGGGTCATGGTCCAGAGGGAGGTAGGAAGAGGTGTCTGTGAGTTGGCGTTGAGCTTCTGCAAGGTAGAGGTCGGTACGCCATACAACAACAGCACCACCCTTGTCTGCAGGTTTGATGACCATGTCGGGGTTAGACCTGAGAGAACGGAGTGCCTCAAGTTCAGAGGGGGACAGGTTAGAGTGAGTGAGGGGGGCAGAGAAATTGAGACGGCCAATGTCTCGCCGACAGTTTTCAATGAAGAGATCAAGAGCGGGTAAGAGGCCAGGGTGAGGGGTCCAGGTAGAGGGAGAATGCTGGAGGCGGGTGAATGGGTCTGCTGGTCGGGGGGAGGACTCCTGGTCGAAGAAGTGAGCCCGGAGGCGGAGGCGACGGAAGAAGAGCTCAACGTCATGCCGAGCGTGAAATTCATTGAGGTGGGGGCGTAAGGGGATAAAACTGAGACCTTTGCTGAGTACAGAACGCTCAGCATCAGAGAGGGGGAGGTCAGAGGGTATAGTGAATACACGGCAAGGGGTCAGATCAGAAGGGGTGGGGTCAGAGGGAAGTGAAGCGGAAGGAGGATCTGGAGGGGCATTAGTCCCCATCAGCTGCTGGAGCTTGCGTTCCTTAACACCTGAAAGGAAGAAAAAAAGTTTTTTGTTAATGCGTCGGATGAGACGTAAGATGAGATGAAACTGCGGAGTAGAACAGCTTTGAGATAAGGTGAGACGGTGCTGCTGGAGAGAGAGGTCCAGTGTGTGCATATGGCGGCGCATAGCACTGAGTGTGGATCTCAGGATGCGGCGAGAGTAGCATCTGGGTAAGGAAAAAAGAAAATCAATAAAAGGGCGTCATGGAAGGAAATGAATCAGTAAGTCTGTGGGTGGTTTATAAAGCCACACTGGCTCTTGAGCCAACCAGATATTGCAAGGCTGTTCCTCAGTGCACAGTACACTGAACGTGGGAATATTTACTCGATTCATTCTCACAGAGGTAGGTGATTTTTATCTAAGAGAAAGCCTTAAGGTTCATTTCTAGAGTGATAAAATTGGAAATCAGTAACACTATGTTAAACTTGTATCGAACCTTGGTTCGACCACACTTTGAGTATTTTTCTGCTCTCCCTGGAAAAAAAGGAATATAGATACTGAGGTGTGGAGAGATTTCCTTACCCAGAGAGTGGCGAGAACGTGGAACTCCCTATCACAGGGAGTGGTTGAGGTGAATAGTATCGATACATTTAAGGGGTAGCTGGATAAACACAGGAAGGAGAAAGGAATTTGGTGATATTGTGAAATGAAGTAGGGTAGGAGGAGGTTTGTGTGGAGTATAAACACCGACATGGACCAGTTGAGCTGAATGACCTGTTTCTGTGTCTGTAAAATTCTGTATAATTCTATGTATAAATCTTTCAAAAGTTAAGTGCAATATCCAGCACCTGACAAAACACAGGCAATAGTGAAAAAGCAGAGCGCGTGAGAAAGGAAAAGCACACCCAAGAGGACCAGCCGCTACATTCCGATCATTTCTGAAAATTTCACCTCTCTGACACAAACTGTGTATTTCCAGATTTTTCTGTTTTTATGGCAGATTTCTGGTTGTGGGTGATTGTGACTGAAATGACTGTTTTACACCATTTGCCTCAGCGCAAAGGGAATGCTGGGGGTGTTTGATTCACTATTGTTCACCATGCGCTACTCCTGGAGATGCAGCTTCCCCGGCCCCTCCACCTTTTCTTTGTATCTGAACTTACACAGATTTTGCTAAACAATTGAACGTGCAGTTCAACATATTGTGGCTCCTGTGTTAGTTTTGTGGTCAAAGTGTTGCGGAAGACAGTGGCAAAGAGAGAGCAGCTGGAAAAGAAAAAGGTTTTACGAAATGAGAAAGTCCCAGGCTCCATAGGTTATCTACGCAATTACAAATATATGAAATGAGCCCTAATACGATGAGCAGTGTTTGGCTTCTGTGGGTGGTATCTGGGTCAGAGTCTGGGTCCAGTGTTTCATTGAGCTTATATTGGCCCAGATCTTGCTGGAGTATAAGATGTCTTAGACTGAGACTTGTTTGTGGACATTTAGGTTTCAAGGTTTTTATGTCCATATGGATCCTGACAACATCCCACCTGTAGCACCGAAGACCTGTGCTCCAGAACTAGTTGCACCCTTAACCAAGCTGTTCCAGTGTAGCTACAACACAGGCATCTACCTGACAATGTAGAATATTGCCCAGGTGTGCCCTGTCCACAAAAAGCAGGACAAATCTAATCCAGCCAACTACTGCCCCATCTTCTTTCTTCTTTGGCCTCCTTACCTCGAGAGACAATGGGTAAGCGCCTGGAGGTGGTCAGTGGTATGTGGAGCAGCGCCTGGAGTGGCTATAAAGGCCAATTCTAGAGTGACAGACTCTTCCACAGGTGCTGCAGAGAAATTTGTTTGTCGGGGCTGTTACACAGTTGGCTCGCTCCTTGCGCTTCTGTCTTTTTTCCTGCCAACTGCTAAGTTTCTTCGACTCGCCACACTTTAGCCCCGCCTTTATGGCTGCCCGCCAGCTCTGGCAAACGCTGGCAACTGACTCCCACGACTTGTGATCAATGTCACAGGACTTCATGTCGCGTTTGCAGACATCTTTAAAGCGGAGACATGGACGGTCGGTGGGTCTGATACCGGTGGCGAGCTCGCTGTACAATGTGTCTTTGGGGATCCTGCCATCTTCCATGCGGCTCACATGGCCAAGCCATCTCAAGCGCCGCTGACTCAGTAGTGTGTATAAGCTGGGGATGTTGGCCACCTCGAGGACTTCTGTGTTGGAGATACGGTCCTGCCACCTGATGCCAAGTATTCTCCGGAGGCAGCGAAGATGGAATGAATTGAGACGTCGCTCTTGGCTGACAAACGTTGTCCAGGCCTCGCTGCCATAGAGCAAGGTACTGAGGACACAGGCTTGATACACTCAGACTTTTGTGTTCCGTGTCAGTGCGCCATTTTCCCACACTCTCTTGGCCAGTCTGGACATAGCAGTGGAAGCCTTTCCCATGCGCTTGTTGATTTCTGCATCAAGAGACAGGTTACTGGTGATAGTTGAGCCTAGGTAGGTGAACTCTTGAACCACTTCCAGAGCGTGGTCGCCAATATTGATGGATGGAGCATTTCTGACGTCCTGTCCCATGATGTTCGTTTTCTTGAGGCTGATGGTTAGGCCAAATTCGTTGCAGGCAGCCGCAAACCTGTCGATGAGACTCTGCAGACACTCTTCAGTGTAAGATGTTAAAGCAGCATCGTCAGCAAAGAGGAGTTCCCTGATGAGGACTTTCCGTACTTTGGACTTCGCTCTTAGACGGACAAGGTTGAACAACCTGCCCCCTGATCTTGTGTGGAGGAAAATTCCTTCTTCTGAAGACTTGAACGCATGTGAGAGCAGCAGGGAGAAGAAAATCCCAAAAAGTGTGGGTGCGCCCCATCAATCTACTCTCAATCATCAGCAAAGTGATGGAAGATGTCAACAGTGCTATCAAGATGCATTTACTCAGCAACAACTTACTCACCGATACTCAGTTTGGGTTCCTCCGGAACCACCCAGCCCCAGACCTCATTAGAGCCTTGCTCCCAACATGGAGACAAGAGCTGAATTCGAGGTGAGGTGAGAGTGACTGCCTTTGACATCAAGGCAGCATTTGACCGAGTGTAGCATCAAGGATCCCTGGAAAAAGTGAAGTCAATGGGAATCAGGGGGAAAACTTTCCACTGGTTGGAGTCATACCTATCACAAAGGAAGATGATTGTGGTTGTTGGAGGTCAATCATCTCAGCTCCAGGACATCACTGCAGGAGTTCCTCAGGGTAGTGTCCTAGGCCCAACCACCTTCAGCTGCATCATCAATGACCTTCCTTCAATCATAAGGTCAGAGGTGGGGATGTTCGCTAATGATTGCACAATGTTCAGCACCATTCGTGACTCCTCAGATACTGAAACAATCCGTGTAGAAATGCAGCAAGACCTGGACAACATTCAGCTTGAACTGATAAGTGGCAAGTAACATTTGCACCAACAAGAGAGAATCTAACCATCTCCCTTTGATGTACAACCCATTCTCATCGCAGAATACCCCACCATCAACATCCTGGGGGTTACCATTGACCAGAAACTAAACTGGAGTAGCCACATAAATACTGTGGCTACAAGAGCAGGTCAGAGGCTGGGAATTCGACGGCGAGTAACTCACCTCCTGACTATCAAAGCCTGTCCACCATCTACAAGTCACAAGTCAGGAGTATGATGGAATACTCTCCACTTGCCTGGATGAGTGCAGCTCCAACAACACTCAAGAAGCTCGACACCATCCAGGACAAAGCAGCCCGCTTGATTGGCACCCCACTCACCACCTTCAACATTCACCCACTCCACCACCGACTCACAGATGCACTGCAGCAACTTGCCAAGGCTCCTTTGACAGCACCTTCCAAACCCACGACCTCTACCACCTGGAAGGACAAGGGCAGCATTTGCACAGGGACACCATCACCTGCAAGTTCCCCTTCAAATCATAAACCATCCTGACTTGGAACTATATCACCGTTCCTTCACTGTCAGTGTGTCAAAATCCTGGAACTCCCTTCCTAACAGCACTGCGGGTGTATCTATACCACAAGGACTACAGCATAGAGTCTTAGAGTTATACAGCACAGAAACAGGCCCTTCAGCCCATCATGTCTGTGCCAGCCATCAACCACCTAACTATTCTAATCCCATTTTCCAGCACTTGGCCCGTAGCCTTGTATGCTATGGCATTTCAAGTGCTCATCTAAATACTTCTTAAATGTTGTGAGGGTTCCTGCCTCTACCACCCCTTCAGGCAGTGTGTTCCAGATTCCAACCACCCTCTGGGTGAAAAAACGTTTCCTCAAATCCCCTCTAAACCTCCTGACCCTTACCTTAAATCTATGCCCCCTGATTATTGACTCCTCCGCTAAGGGAAAAAGTTTATTTCTATCTAACTTATCAATGCCCCTCATAATTTTGTAAACCTCAATCAGGTCCCCCCCTCAGCCTTCTCTGCTCTAAGGAAAACAACCCTAGCCTATCCAGTCTCTCTTCATAGCTGAAATGCTCCAGCCCAGGCAACATCCTGGTGAATTTCCTCTGCACCCACTCCAGTGCAATCACATCCTTCCTATAGTGTGGTTACCAGAACTGTACACAGTACTCTAGCTGTGGCCTAACTAGTGTTTTATACAGCTCCATCATAACCTCCCTGCTCTTATATTCTGTGCCTCGGCTAAGAAAGGCAAGTATCCTATATGCCTTCCTAACCACCTTATCTACCTGTGCTGCTGCCTTCAGTGAACTATGGACAAGTACACCAAGGTCCCTCTGTACATCCTAGGGTCCAAACATCCGAAGTATATTCCCTTGCCTTGTTAGTCCTCCCAAAATGCATCACCTCACACTTCTCAGGATTAAATTCCATTTGCCATTGCTCCGTCTGTCTTACCAGCCCATCTATATCTCCCTGTAATCTAAGGATTTCCTCCTCACTATTTACATCACCACCAATTTTCATGTCATCTGCAAACTTACTGATCATACCTCCTATATTCACGTCTAAATCATTAATGTACACTACAAACAGCAAGGGGGTCCCATTACCGATCCCTGTGGGACATCACTGGTCACAGGCTTCCACTCGCAAAAACAACCCTCAGCCATCACCCTCTACCTCCCTCCACTAAGCCAATTTTGGATCCAATTTGCCAAATTGCCCTGGATCCCATGGGCTCTTACCTGCTTAACCAATCTCCTATGCAGAGCCTTATCAAAAGCCTTACTGCAGTCCATGTAGACTACATCAACTGCTTTACCCTCATCTACACACCTAGTCACTGCCTCAGAAAATTCAATCAAGTTTGTTAGACACGATCTACCCCTGACAAAGCCATGCTGACTATCCCTGATTAATCCCTGCCTTTCCAAGTGGAGATTAATCCTATCCCTCAGAATTTTTTCCAATATTTTCCCAACCACTGATGTTAGACTCACTGGCCTGTAATTACCTGGTTTATCCCTGCTACCCTTCTTGAATAATGGTACCACATTCACTGTCCTCCAGTCCTCTGGCAGGCAGTACCCAGAACCGAACCCAGGTTGCTGGAGCTGTGAGGCTGCAGTGCTAACCACTGCGCCACTGTGCCCCATTTCTTGAATAATGGCAACACATTCGTTGTCCTCTCGTCCTCTGGCACCTCTCCTGTGGCCAGAGAGGATTTGAAAATTTGTGTCAGAGCCCCTGCTATCTCCTCCCTTGCCTCACATAACAGCCTGGGATACATCTCATCTGGGCCTGGGGATTTATCCACTTTTAAGCCCGCTAAAACAACTAATACTTCCTCCCTTTCAATGCTAATTTGTTCAAGTATAACACAATTCCCCTCCCTGATCTCAACACCTACATCGTCCTTCTCCATAGCGAACACAGATGAAAAGTAAGCAGTTCAAGAAGGCAGCTCACCACCGCCTTCTCAAGGGCAATTAGGGAAGGGCTACAAATGCTGGCCTAGCCAGCGAAGCCCACATCACAAGAACAAAAAAAGGAAAAAAATTGCTGGACATGTGAGATGATAATGGCTCGGCAAGAATAGAGGGCCATCTGGGATCTTAATGAAGATCCCAGGGCGGCACAGTGGCGCAGTGGTTAGCAACGACCCGGGTTCAATTCTGGGTACTGCCTGTGTGGAGTTTGCAAGTTCTCCCTGTGTCTGTGTGGGTTTTCTCCGGGTGCTCCGGTTTCCTCCCACAAGCCAAAAGACTTGCAAGTTGGTAGGTAAATTGGCCATTATAAATTGCCTCTAGTATAGGTAGGTGGTAGGGAAATATAGGGACAGGTGGGGATGTGGTAGCAATATGGGATTAGTGTAGGATTAGTATAAATGGGTGGTTGATGGTCAGCACAGACTCGGTGGGCCGAAGGGCCTGTTTCAGTGCTGTATCTCTAAAACTAAAACTAAACCTAAATTAAAACCAAATGACCATCTCCTTAATCAATGAGATCAGACGATTGAGAAAGAGGAATGACTGAGAAGCAGGCTGGATTAAAGTGGGTGAATTATAGTCAAATCAGGTGCAGAAAGGGAAATAAAGAGGGGAAAAGAAAGATTGGGTTAAGTGTGAAAGAAAAAAGAAAAAGACAGGAAAGGTAAGAAAAAAATGTATTTGACTTTTTAAAAGTCTTCTCAAACAATTCACAACCTGAAGGAATGAGACTTGATACTTAGAATTATTCACTTTCTGGATTATAGGTTGATTCGAAGTTGATTATCATATCATATAAAGGGTACTTACGCTGATAGTTACTAGACCGAACTTTCTGTGGTGAGTTTAATGGGAACTTATTGTGAAAATGCCACAATCGAAATCAGTCTCGGGTGTGATGTATCTCACGGTCAATCAGCCTACCCTCAGGTGTCAGCGGTGACTCAATGGATTAGCAATCAGCCTCTGAGTCAGTTGGTGGTGGGTTCAAGAACCTCTCTAGAGACTTGAGCGCATAATCCATATTGGCAGAGGGAGTGCTGCACTGTTAGAAGTGGATTGTTAAACTAAGGCCTTGTCTGCCCTCTCAGGTGGATGTAAAAGATCCCATGGCATTTTTGAAGAAGAGCAGGGGAGATACCTTGGTGTCTTTGCCCAATATTTATCCCTTAATCGACATCTAAAATAGATGATCTGGTCATTACCAATACTGTTGTTTGTGGGATCATGCTGTGCGGAAATTGGCTGCTGTGTTTCCTACATTACAACAATGAACACACTTCAAAAGTAGTTCACTGGCTGCTTTTGGACGTCCTGAGGTTGTGAAAGGTGCTATATAAATGCAAATCTTTATTTTTTTTCTTTATCAGCACACATAAAGGCCGGCTGTTGAAACCTTAGAGCCTGTTACATCTGTGAATCCAAGCGCACTGTTCACTGAAGTTAAGAGGGATAAGGAAACCAAATCAGAGGAGAAAATTAACATCCCAACGAGCACAGAATTCGGCACAGCAACTAGAAAAAGAAAACTAAAGACTTGGATTTACAAAAGGCCTCGTCACATCATTGAAATGGGTAAAATTATTTTTTGGAACTACTTTTCATAGTACAGTGACTGTTGTTATGTAGGCACAGATCTGACCAGACACTTTACCATATATGTCATTGACTGGAACAACCTGATTGTCAGTGGCTATTACACCCTGAGCAGGTGATCCCTGGACAGGTGCAGGTAGATAGTTTGGATTAATAATATTCAATGAAAAATACAGTCTTGTTTTAATACTTGCCATTAATTTTCACTGTTCTGTCTCTTACAAGAAACAAAAAAGCAGCAGGAACTGAGAGCGGTTGAGTTCAAGGATGGTATCTTGTGGCTGGAAGGTAAATGTTATTCAATGATTTGCAACTGGTGCCTGGGGAAGGATAATGAAACCAATAAACAGAATTTGATCTCTCCCAGTGTGGGAACTGATGTCTCTACTAACCCTCTCCGAATGCTGGGGTGAATGTGTTGAAGTAGTCACACACACAATACTTTCCTTTTCCATCAAAGGTCTTTATTTCTATACAGAATCAAACCGATATTTATCCATGCATGCAGAGGCCAGTCGACTACAACACATACACACACGCAGACGCATAGACATACAACCAAGACACACACACACAGACATGCGCACACACACAGACACGCACATAGATACAGACACATACATGTATACACAAAGCCACATAAACCTTGACATGCACACACAGACACATAAACAGACACAGACACACATACACACACAGACACACACAGGGGAGACGGTGGTGTAGTAGTGTCACTGAATTAATAATCCAGAGGCACTGGCTAATGCCCTGGGGACATGAGTTAAAAATTTAAATTGAATTAATTAATCAATTCAATTAAATAACAAAAAATCTGGAATTGGAAGCGAGTCTCTAATGGTGTAATGAAACTATCATCGATTATCATAAAAACCCATCTAGTTCACTAATGTCCTTCAAGGAAGGAAATCTGCCGTCCTCACCTGGTCTGGCCTACATGTGACTAAGATTAAATAAAATAAAAAAAATATTAAAAAAAGGAAAAAGAAAAAAATAACTAAAAATAAAAATAAAATGGGGGGCCCATCATGCTCTGAAATTATTGAACTCAATGTTCAGTCCGGCAGGCTGTAGTGTGCCTAATCGGTAAATGAGATGCTGTTCCTCGAACTTGCGTTGCTGTTCACTGGAAGACCGCAGGATTCCCAGGACAGAGACATGAGCATGAGAACGGGGGGCGGGGGGGAGGTGTTGAAATAGATAGAGAGAAACTGTTTCCCACTTGTGAAAAGGATCGAGAGCCAGAGGGCACAGATTTAAAGTATTTGGTAAAAGAAGCAAAAGTGACATGAGCAAAAACTTTTCCACGCAGTGAGTGGTTAAGGTGTGGAATGCACTGCCTGAGAACATGGTGGAAGCAGGTTCAATTGAAACATTCAAAAGGGAATTAGACTGTTATATGAAAAGGAAGAATGTGCAGAGTTACGGGGAGAAGGCGGGGGAATGGAACTGAGGGAGTTGCTCTTTCAGAGAGCCAGTGCGGACACGATGGGCTGAATGGCCTCCTTCTGCATTGTAACGATTCTGTGATTGTGATTTGGGCAATGGAATCTCTTTGTGTTGCACCGAGGGAGGTTCACATCTCTAACACACTGCAGCTTACTGGAAAGTGTTGAAATTTTATCCACTTTGTTTGGGGCGGCACAGTGGCGCAGTGGTTAGCACCGCAGCCTCACAGTTCCAGCGACCCAGGTTCAATTCTGGGTACTGCCTGTGTGGAGTTTGCAAGTTCTCCCTGTGTCTGCGTGGGTTTCCTCCGGGTGCTCCGGTTTCCTCCCGCATGTCAAAGACTTGCAGTTTGATAGGTAAATTGGCCATTATAAATTGCCCCTAGTATAGGTAGGTGGTAGGGAAATATAGGAACAGGTGGGGATGTGGTAGGAATATGGGATTAGTGTAGGATTAGTATAAATGGGTGGTTGATGGTCGGCACAGACTTGGTGGGCCGAAGGGCCTGTTTCAGTGCTGTATCTCTAAACAAAATGCACAGGATGTGCACATGACCAGGCCTGAGAAAAATAAAATAATTCAAATTTACTGTGGAAATCCCCGACTCCCAAAGACATCAACATCTGATTGGATGTTGGGTGTGGATGAAAAAAAAATACGCAAATATAAAATTTTCAGAGAGAAAGAGAGAGACAACAAGAGAGGAGAGAGAGAGATGGTCATATCTGTTTGGAAAAATTTGGACTAAAATTAAATTAAAATTGAGATTTCCAACTTTTTGATAAGATGTTTGTAGGGGTTATTCGCTGTTTGGGCGCTCTCTCATTTTCAGCTGGCAGAGGGATCACACAGGTCTGAAATGATCTGATTACATGCCAACTTATATCAATTTAGATTTAGAAATGACTTTCTATCTCTCTTCTGATGGTGCTCTTTGACAATCTAATACTAGCCTTAGTCTAAGTTACACTTGGCATCATTTCTGCCTCTAGTTATCTAGGTTGCATCCCCCCGTTACAACTAAAGAAAAGATGGGAAATGAAAATGAAATGCTTTCCAATTATTGTTCGGATGGTAAATTAACCCTTAAGCATAAACCCACACATTTCCTGATGTGTAGTAATTCAGCAAGAATCATAAAATCTGAAGCACAAAAACCATAAACTGAGCTCAGATTTATTTCTGGCATATTTATACTATTTAAGGTTCAGAAAAAATTGACTTTAAAAAAAAAGTGCTTTTAATTCAAAATCAGTCATGACTTCATTGTTCTTCCATAATGCAGCCGAGTACTCACTGGTTAAAGCACAAATTAGGTTAAATGCCACATCCTACTACCTCACCTGATGTGATTAGTGTCTGTGAAATCCCTTCAGTCTGATCTGTGGACTCTGTATTTGCCAGACCCAGGAAATGAGACTAGATGTAAAATTTATATTTAACTCTTGCCACTGAGGGCTATGTCTTCAGGTCACACTCCAGAGACTTGAACATTTAACCCAGGCTAGCACTCGGGTGCAGAACTGAGGGAATGCTGCACTGTCTGTCAGATGAAATGTTAAACTGAGGATCTTTCACAAATTCAAGATGATCCAAAGCGCTTTGCAGCCAAAGGAGTACTTTTGAAATGTAATCACTGTTGCAATGTAGGAAACGTGGCTGCCAAATTAATGCATTAATCCCATACACAGTGATGAGATAAATAACCAGATCATCTGTTCTTTTTAGTGATGTTGGTTAAGGGATAAATGTTGGCCAGGACACTGGGGGTAACTCCCTTGCTCTTCTTCGAAATAGTGCCAGGGATTCATATTCGACTGAGAAGGCAGATGGGGCCTCAGTTTAATGTCTTACCTGAAAGACGGATCCTCTGACAGTGCAGCACTCCCTCAGTACTGGCACTGCAAGTGTCAACCTAGATTTTCTGCTTAAGTCTCTGGAGTGGGATCTTGAACCCATGTCTTTCTGATTAAGAGGTGAGAATGCTACCCATTGAACCACAATTGACAATACATAGCATCGTGTTATTTTGGATTAATGTATCAATTAATTTTGGAATGTAATCAGGAGTGATAATTATCAATAGAACGCATATTGATAGATGGTCAGACTGGTGCTCTGGCTGGGATTGGGGGGGAGACAATGGTCAGTTCTTCGATAATTATTTCTTTTTCTTTTCTATCCTGCACTGAAACATGAAGAAATTCCAGGAGGTAAGATATGGAAATTTTCAAATATTCAAATATTAAAGGTCCATATTCTATACTATAATACTGCTTGGAAAGTTAATTTCCTCTCCTTGACACATCAGCATGAAGTTCCTTTCCTCTGCTATTTTAATGCAGTTGATGATCTATTTAAATTCTTTATCTAAACACATTAAAGAAAGAACTTGCATTTCTACAGCACTTTTCATGACCTCAGGATCTCCCAAAGCACTACAGCCAATGAAATACTTTTGAAGTGGAGTCACTTTATAACGTAGGAAACATGGCAGGCAATTTGCGCACAGCCAGCTCCCACAAACAGCAATGTGATAAAGACCAGATAATCTGCTTTTAATGATGTTAAATCCACTGCTGTTCTTTGAAACAATGGCCGAGGGATCCTTTACATCCACCAGAGAGGGCAGACAGGATCTTTGGTTTAATGTCTCTAATGAAAAACGGCACCTCTGACAGTGCAGCACTCCCTCAGTCCTGTACTGGAAGTGTGAGCCTAGATTTTTTTCCTCAAATATCTGAAGTAGATCTCAAACCCAAGAATTTCCGATGCAGGAGAGAGAGTACTATTTTGAAGAAGAGCAAGGGAGTTATCCCCACAGCTGACATCACATGACTCAGAAGAATAGAATAGATGCAGGAGTGATGGAGCAGGGTGAACATTGGGAAGGAGAAACTGAAAAAGAACAGGAACAAGCTGAGAGTCATGCTAGAGGACTGGAAGTTTATGCGAAAGAGCCCGAGAGACGCCAGTCACACAATTTACAGCTGCTCATATTGCCAACGCTGGTTGGACATATTCCTAGTGTTTTCAGCACATGACCTGCTGCCTCCAACCGCCCACCCACACGTTACTGGTATTGGCCGTCCAACACATCCATTATTGCGGTGTCCCACCTTCCCACGCCCAATCAGAAAGCAAACAGACTCTTCATCATCCTATTGGATGATTCTTGAATGTCGGCCAAATAGCCTTTTTTTCTATCTCATTATTATTACTAATAAGTAAAGTGTTCCATGAATTTTTCAAAAAACACTATTATTCCCAATCCTGGAATGTTGGCAACCTTACATGTTACATGAGTGACCTGCGTACTTTGTTCTGTGTTAGTAGCCCCTCAATGTTGTGTTCTACTCCATGAGTGTCCAAATTGTGGCCTGTAAACTCGGGGAAGGCTGATCCTTTTATTCAAAATTAATTCTCAGGATGTGGGCATCACTGGCAAGGCCGGCATTTATTCCCCATTCCTAGATGCCCTGTGAGAAGGTGGTGGTGGGCCTCCTTCTTGAACCGCTGCAGTCTCATGCAGTGAAGGGACTGACATGAAGCCGCAGCCATTATAGTTCCAAGTCAGGATGGTGTGTGACTTGGAGGGCAACTTGGAGGTGATGGTGTTCCCATGCACTTGTCCTTCTTGGTGGCAGGCTTGGAAGGTGATTCCTGTTTTGAATTTTGTGGGACTTGTGCTTTATGGAGAAAGCTATACTTGGCACTGTCGGCTCTTTGTAAAAAGGTATATTTTTGTTTAGATCTTGTGGAAGATTGTCTCGATTTTTCAAACAAAGACACTGTGCTTGTGCGGGATAACCTACATCAACTATTGATGATCTCGACAAAAGAAAACATTGCAACGGCAGAATTTCAAGATCTGAATCAAAGACAAGTGACTGAAGGTATTGTTTCCTTTTTGTTGAAGTATTTAACAACTGAATGATTGATATGTGTTTCATCCAATCTCCAAGTCCCAGTTTTTATTTAATTCATTCATGCGATGTGGGCGTTACTGGCCAGGCCACCATTTATTGCCCATCCCTAATTGCCCTTGAGAAGGTGGTGGTGAGCTGCCTTCTTGAACCGCTGCAGTCCATTTGGGGTAGGTAGACCCACAGTGCTGTTAGGAAGGGAGTTCCAGGATTTTGACCCAGCGACAGTGAAGGAACGGCGATATAGTTCCAAGTCAGGATGGTGTGTGACTTGGAGGGGAACTTGCAGGTGGTGGAGTTCCCATGCATTTGCTGCCCTGGTCCTTCTAGTTGGTAGAGTTCGTGGGTTTGGAAGGTGCTGTCTAAGGAGCCTTGGTGCATTGCTGCAGTGCATCTTGTCGATGGTGCACACTGCTGCCACAGTGCGTCGGTGGTGCAGGGAGTGAATTTTGTAGATGGGGTGCCAATCAAGCAGGCTGCTTTGTCTTGGATGGTGTTGAGCTTCTTGAGTGTTGTTGGAGCTGCACCCATCCAGGCAAGTGGAGAGTATTCCATCACACTCCTGACTTGTGCCTTGTAGATGGTGGACAGGCTTTGGGGAGTCAGGAAGTGAGTTACTCACCTCAGGATTCCTAGCCTCTGACCTGCTCTTGTAGGCACGGTATTTATATGGCTACTCCAGTTCAGTTTCTGGTCAATGGTAGCCCCTAGGATGTTGATAGTGGGGGATTCAGCGATGGTAATGCTGTTGAATGTCAAGGGGAGATGGTTAGATTCTCTCTTGTTGGAGATGGTCATTGCCTGGCACTTGTGTGGCACGAATGTGACTTGCCACTTATCAGCCCAAGGCTGGATATTGTCCAGGTCTTGCTGCATTTCGACACGGACTGCTTCAGTATGTGAGGAGTCGCGAATGGTGCTGAACATTGTGCAATCATCAGCGAGCGTCCCCACTTCTGACCTTATGATTGAAGAAAGGTCATTGATGAAGCAGCTGAAGATGGTTGGGTTTAGGACACTACCCTGAGGAACTCCTGCAGTGATGTCCTGGAGCTCAGAAGATTGACCTCCAACAACCACAACCATCTTCCTTTGCGCTCGGTATGACTCCAACCAGCGGAGGGTTTTTCCCCTGATTCCCATTGACCTCAGTTTTGCTAGGGCTCCTTGATGCCATAGTCGGTCAAATGCTGCCTTAATGTCAAGGGCAGTCACTCTCACCTCACCTCTTGAGTTCAGCTCTTTTGTCCATGTTTGAACCAAGGCTGTAATGAGGTCAGGAGCTGAGTGGCACTGGCGGAACCCAAACTGAGCATCACTGAGCAGGATATTGCTAAGCAAGTGCTGCTTGATGGCACTGTTGATGACACCTTCCATCACTCTACTGATGATTGACAGTAGGCTGATGGGGCGGTAATTGGCCGGGTTGGACTTGTCCTGCTTTTTGTGTACAGGACATATCTGGGCAATTTTCCACATTGCAGGGTAGATGCCAGTGTTGTAGCTGTACTGGAACAGCTTGGCTAGGGGCGCGGCAAGTTCTGGAGCACAGGTCTTCAGTACTATTGCCGGAATATCGTCAGGGCCCATAGCTTTTGCAGTATCCAGTGCCTTCAGTCGTTTCTTGATATCACGTGGAGTGAATTGAATTGGCTGAAGTTTGGCATCAGTGATGCTGGGGCCTTCAGGAGGAGGCCGAGATGGATCATCAACTCGGCACTACGGGCTGAAGATTGCTGCAAATGCTTCTGCCTTATCTTTCGCACTGATGTGCTGGGCTCCCCCATCATTGAGGATGGGGATATTTGTGGAGCCACCTCCTCCAGTTAGTTGTTTAATTGTCCACCATCATTCACGGCTGGATGTGGCAGGACTGCAGAGCTTAGATCTGATCTGTTGGTTATGGAATCGCTTAGCTCTGTCTATCGCATGCTGCTTACGCAGTTTGGCACGCAGATAATCCTGTGTTGTAGCTTCACCAGGTTGACACCTCATTTTGAGGTATGCCTGGTGCTGCTCCTGGCATGCCCTCCTGCACTCTTCATTGAACCAGGGTTGGTCTCCTGGCTTGATGGTAATGGTAGAGTGGGGAATATGCTGGGCCATGAGGTTACAGATTGTGGTTGAGTACAATTCTGCTGCTGCTGATGGTCCACAGTGCCTCATGGATGCCCAGTTTTGCATTGCTAGATCTGTTCGAAATCTATCTCATTTAGCAAGGTGATAATGCCACACAACACGATGGACGGTATCCTCAATGTGAAGGCGGGACTTCGTCTCCACAAAGACTGTGCAGTGGTCACTCCTACCAGTACAGTCATGGACAGAAGCATCTGCGGCAGGCAGATTGGTGAGGACGAGGTCAAGTATGTTTTTCCCTCGTGTTGGTTCCCCCACCACCTGCCGCAGACCCAGTCTAGCAGCTATGTCCTTTAGGACTTGGCCAGCTCAGTCAGTAGTGGTGCTACTGAGCCACTCTTGGTGATGGACATTGAAGTCCTCCACCCAGAGTGTATTCTGTGCCCTTGCCACCCTCAGTGCTTCCTCCAAGTGGTGTTCAACATGGAGGAGTACTGAGTCATCAGCTGAGGGAGGGCGGTAGGTGGTAATCAGTAGGAGGTTAAGTTTATATATTTAATTTTTTCTCAGGACCAGATGAGCAGTTGAAAAACCCCCAATGTTTCAGTGCCCACAATCAAAGTGAGACTTTTTCCTGTGCATCTCGGATTTACTGTATGTTGCTGTATTTGGGTCAACTTACATTCGCCAATCCAAATAATATTAAGAAACCTGTGCCCATAAATCCCATTTGTCCATTCCTGCTGTCCTTGTCAGCACAGACCTGTTTTGGAAGCTGCCTGGTGTCCTGCACCCAAGGCCACTTTTGTCCCTCTGCCCCAGCTAGCACTGACCCCCACACTGCCTCTGCACCCCACTCCCCGCCACCAGAAACATCGTGCAGCCAACAATGCCTAAAATTACAGCCCCTGTCCCTGCCACCTGTAACCAACATTCATTCAGCTAGAAACATATTAATTTCCATGCAGGTGTGAGAAGGAAAATGTAAAGCGTCCATCTGGTGTCAACACTTTCAGGCATACTTCATTGTCACTGGGTCAAAATCCTGGAACTCCCTTCCTAACAGCACTGTTGGTGTTGCTGCACCACTTGGACTGCAGCGGTTCAAGAAGTCAAGAAGGTGGCACATCACCACCTTCTGAAGGAAAATTTGGGATGGGCAATAAATGCTGGCCGAGCCAGCGAAGCTCACATCCCAAGAATGAATTTAAAAAACTGCCTTTTGAAAGAATCTATTAAGCAATATAAAGTTCTTTTAGAGCTGAAAAATAAAGTTATTTTCTACCCATGGAGATGAATTGCAAGGATTTTATTTTCTCCTATCTTTGGTGTCTGCATAACAAATTTATTTTTACATCTGAGAGACGGGGAGGGTGGGAGTGCGGAGGAGAAGGTCACAGACTGGTGAAGCTAATACAATAATTAATTTTGAAATGCAAATTACAGATCCATTTCAGTAAAAACCAAATCATAATTGGTGCAAAGGGGGTCATTTTGACCTTGTGCGATAGTGAAACAGCAGCGTATAAAATAAAATCCAGGAGAGGTGTAAAATGAGCTGATGATTTGCTCCTCATCCATTAGATCTTGAATTTTTTTAAATTCCAAATCTCCTGCTATAAAACCCAGGAACCCATTATCTTATTATCTACTCGAATCCATTTGAGATGCTGCTTTTAATAACTTGTGCACCTGAGCTCCCCATCTTCCTCTGCTATTCCACATCACCCAGTCTATTCCCACTCAAAAAATTATTTATTATTCTTTATAATTATTTTTAAGCAGAATGACACACCTCACATTTTTTTTTTAGAATTAGAACATTACAGCGCAGTACAGGCCCTTCGGCCCTCGATGTTGCGCCGACCATCTGACCTACACTATTCCATTTTCATCCATATGTCTATCCAATGACCACTTAAATGCCCTTAAAGTTGGCGAGTCTACTACTGTTGCAGGCAGGGCGTTCCACGCCCCTACTACTCTCTGCGTAAAGAAACTACCTCTGACATCTGTCCTATATCTTTCACCCCTCAACTTAAGGCTATGTCCCCTCGTGTTTGCCAACATCATCCGAGGAAAAAGACTCTCACTATCCACCCTATCTAACCCTTTGATTATCTTGTATGTCTCTATTAAGTCACCTCTCCTCCTCCTTCTCTCTAACGAAAACAACCCCAAGTCCCTCAGCCTTTCCTCGTAAGACCTTCCCTCCATACCAGGCAACATCCTAGTAAATCTCCTCTGCACCCTTTCCAAAGCTTCCACATCCTTCCTAGAATGCGGTGACCAGAACTGCACGCAATACTCAAGGTGCGGTCTCACCAGAGTTTTGTACAGCTGCAGCATGACCTCGTGGCTCCGAAATGGGATGGGGTCATGTGACCACATAGACGTTCTCTGCCAATTCTCAATTTTGTCACTAACCTGAGTTTCTTTTTAAATTCTTTTTGGAACTAGCAAAGAGGCCTGACAACTTAGTAAAAGGTAAGTTATTGAATTGTTCTGACCTTAATATTACTGATAAATTTACAAATTAGTGGGGAAAATAGTCGCCCCCAAAGTGCTTGCCTGACTCTCCGGTACATGTACGTTATTCCAATCCCTCTTTCTTCTGACACTCAGGCGGGTTTCATTTTAACTGAACCCACCAGTAATGAGCAGGGCGGGTTTGTGGTGGCTGGGGAGGGGGCGAGATGGCCATTTTAAACCCCACCTGATTTTACGTTCCATTGAAGGCAACAGAACGTATATCAGACAGGGGTGTAAAACTAGCCTGTGATCCGATGCCCCAACCAGGTGGGTTAGATTAAAATAAACTCCCTCTTAGGCACCTCTATGGGGCAGGTTTGAGGCATGGCATTTCCTGATGGCTTATTGGGTAACTGCACTGTGAAGGGTAGCATTGAGCCCTACAGAGTAAGCCTGGGGTTTGCTCCTCTATTTGAGCTGAGACAGATCACAGTCAGAGTTCTAGATTAGACCCTAAGGCAGCCCTCAACATCCTGAGGCTAGACCTCAGCACTACTCATGCTGGTGCTATGGCCACTCTCCAATACCTCACCGAAATTCTTCAGCCTAGGTCATAAGTATGGCAAGGCAATTCAACCACTGGAGGCATCACAGTCCAGCCAAATCTTACTCTCACCTGACATGTACACCATCTTGGAGGGGTTCTGTGTGTGGGGAGAGGGTAATTACTGCAGAATTTACCACAGTGCAGAGTCGCCGGCGATGGAGGCAAAGACAAAAGAAGCTTAAAAATTAAGTTTGACAATCCTCCATTCTTTGGGGTGCAATCTGTTGCTTTTGGATTATTTAGATTAGTGTGTGGTGACCTTTAAAACTTGAAAGGTTTTCCCCTATTTATTCTGTCAAAACTCTCCATAATTTTAAACGCCTCCATTAAATCTCCCCTTAACCTTCTCTGCTCTAAGGAGAACAATCCCAGCTTCTCCAGTCTCTCCACATAGCTGAAGTCCCTCATCCCGGGTACCATTCTACTAAATCTCCTCTGCACCCAAGCCTTGAAAGCCTTCCTAAAGGTCGGTACCCAGTACTATTCTTGCTGGAGCCTAACCAGTATTTTATGAAGGTTTAGCACATATTTCTTGCTTTTGTACTCCTTGCCTCTATTTATAAAGCCAAGGTTCCTGTATGCTTCTTTTAAACAACCTTCTTGACTTAACTTGCCACCTTCAAAGTTTTGTGTACATATACCCTTATGTTACCGGCACCCCATTTAAAATTGTACCATGTAATCAGAATATCGATCTACCACAAGATGCAAGTTACAGAATCTATTGTTCATGATTTTTGAGACCTCATGCTTTGCTTTTGATCTTTTCATAGGCATCATCTTTGACATAATTTTCTACGAGTCAACAGAGTGCATTAAAGATTGCAAATTCAAGGATTCTGTATTTCCAGTTTCTTTTGCCGTGAAATGCAACTCGAAGAGATATCAAATGTCATGCAGCAAGTCCAACAATATCGAGTTTCTGGTGGGTGCAGTCCTAAAATGATTACATCAAACCCTTGCCAGTGTCCCCAGTACCATCCCTAGTGATGGTAGCACATGTGCATCAGACAACCTCAATCCAATTGAAGGATAATGTTGAAGAACAGAACACTTTGTGTTCATCTGTCTCTCACACTCTGAAGTGAGAAGTTTAATTATTTTTTTTTACCAGGGCTCAATTTTCCATTACTCACCATGGGGAATTATTCTGTCACTCACTATCAGCATGAAACAGTCCTGGTTTGGGTACAGCACGGTAAAGTAAAGATTGCTAGAAGATTCAACCTGAGGCGTTCAGCTGGTTACAGCAGCCAGTCACAAAGCCATACAGCAAGACTCCAGGTTCAGTCCCCCATTGGGGAGGTTAGGGCTGCTACAATTGGTTTCAATATACCTGGTGTCAGAAGGGCTCAGTGCTAGCGCTCTTACCTCTGAGTTAGACGCTTATGGGTTTAGATCCCATTCCCTGTGCCAATGAGTTTCGTGTTCTCACCACTCAGTATAAAGAAATTTCCCCTAAGTTCTTTATTTGGTCCTCTTGTTCTGGAGGCAGCCACGAGTGGAAAAGAAACAGTTCCTCTACATCCACCCTTTTGAACCCCTTCATTTTAAAGACTTTGATCAGGTCTCCACTTCACCTTCTCAATCTTTCGTGATAGTTGCATCCTCCCAATTCTGAACATCTTTGTAAATGTGTCCTGCACTTTCCTCAGTGCTTCAATATCCCTTTTGTAGTACAGAGACCAGAATTGTACACAGTATTCCACATGTGCTCTAACCAAAGCTCCATATAAATGTAACATTACTTCCCTGCTTTCTCTTCCTCTGGATGTGAATCCCAGTGCTCGATATAGCCTTATTGACTTACGTTGCTACTTTTAGCGATTCATGTGTCTGCATTCTCTGGTTTCTTTGCTTAGTTTCTTCGTGGAAGTTTTATGTTCTAGTCTTAGTAAATATTCCTGAATGCACTCTGACGATTTTGATTTTTTCTAAATCAGGAGCAGAATACCCCAGAAGACGAAATAGTGGATGGCAGCAAACGCAACATCATATTCCACATGGAAAATTACATGGGACAATTCTCAAGGTTTGAATCCGAGGTAGCACGTGACCATTGGCTGTGTACAGAGTTTGTAAATGGGCTTTATAAATTAGCATTAAAGAAGGTACAGGTCGATAACGATGAAGGAACATTGCTGGAAGTATCATCGTGCTCACCAAACTAGAGTACTGGCAGGAACAGACCAATCAACCCCTAAAAATAAGCTGACACTGGCCTCCAAAAAACTGACAAGTCAAGGACAACTCCAAGAATAAGCTGATGATGTGTGACAACAGGCAGTTAGTTATCTGTGCTTTTTTACTTAAGCTGGAGGTGTACCAGGCATCCCATCACATTTGTTTGGATTAAAAAAACATAATTATTCATGAGCTTGAAAGAAAAGATATAAATATTGTTGAGTAGCTGGCCTTGGGAAACTGTAAAAAAGTCTTGGTTTACTAAGGTGTTAACCTGTTATTTTCCTAGGTTAAAGGTGCTTTAGAAAAGTACAGTATTTTGTAGAGAAGGAACGGGTTAACATTTTAATTGCAGACTCTTCATCAGAGCCAAGAATTATGTTGTGTTGAGCTGTAGGGTCAATTAATCTTAAATATTGAATACAGGAAAATATCTGAGTACAATATTATATTTATATTTTTCCCCTATTTTTGTCATTGTATAAAGATTTGCAAATGGTTTTAAAGCTGTTATGGGTTTTGTTCAAAATTAAAACTATTTAGAAAAAGAAGTTTATTGTAAACATGATTTGTAGGGGTCAATATGCCTGTGTCATTGTAGGTTATGTTGTGAATAAAGCTAAGGCATTGCTTTCTCAACTTTCATTGCTTGTTGCCCAGATTTATTCTCGAAACTGGAACAGTTCTCAGGATGTTAAGGCTGCACAGATGATTTCTGGCAACATTGTACCTTAATGAGAACAAAAAATGGTATTTCTATAGAGCCTTAATACATCCCTCAGAAACATCCCAAAGCATTCACCTACAATAGATTACTTTGAACTGTAGTCACTGATGTTACATAGCAGCAGAGTCACAAGAAACAGCAATGAGGAGAATGACTCGTTGACTTATTCTCCTTGATACAGCTGAATAGGTACTTTTTTCCCGACTAGGCAGCTCCAGGTCCAGCAACACCTCAATTCTAAATTGCTCATCGTTGCTTTCAAATCCCTCAAGGCGTTACCCCCTCCCCTCTGTAGCCTCCTACAGCCCTACAACCCTCCGAGATCTCTGCACTCCTCAACTTCTGACCTCTTGTGCATCCCTGAATTTAATCGCTCCACCATTGATCTCCGTGTCTTCAGCTGCCGAGGCCCTAAGCTCTGGAACTCCCTCCCAAAACCTCTCCATCTCTCTATACTTCACTATTCTCCTTTAAAATGCTCCTTGAAACCTACCTCTTTATCAGGCTTTTGTTCCTTTATCCTAATATCTCCTTCTTTGGCCCAGCGTCAAATTTTGATCGATAATGCACCTGTGAATTGCAATGGGACAGTTTGCAATGTATAAGGTGCTATATACATGTAAATTGTTGTTGTTGAGTGTTTTGACAGTAAAATTTACACCATTTAACACGGCAAGTTACTTCAGATTGCAAGTACCAGCATTGCCTTTTACTTGGGGTAATGATTTCTAAAGAGCCTGTCAGTAAGAGGTTGGAGGGAGGAGTCTAGCCAAGAGCCTACAGGGTACAATCCAGAAACAAGGGAGGCCGAGTGTTGGAGGGAGGAATGGTCCAGTGCTTCAACGGCTGATTCAGCCTCGAAAGAAACTTGCCCCAATCGCCATCTAAACTCAGCGGCAACTCATATCTGCTGAGCCTTGCAGACTGCTATGACATTGGGCAATCCATGTTGCTAAGCTAATTATGTCAGACATGACATTCCCCATTGTTAAGCTGATGATGTGATTGGGAACAAAATACAATTATCGAGCTGTTGGGAGATATATCTTCTCTGCTCCTTTTGAAAGTGGTGCTAACCCTGTTCTAAATGCTATATTGAATATTGAAAGAAAAATTGCTCAGTAAGACTTCAGTTGATTCACAGCTACAGAAATCTGACGGTTCCTTATACCTGTCATGGTGCAATTGAGGTTGGTTCAAACTGGGCGCCTGTCTACCCGTTGGAGACTGGGCCATTGCCCCCCCCCTCAAAATGGGGGGGGACAATGAACTCCTGTCCTGTTGGCAACATCGCTGTGGCCGCACCATGATTCCCGCAGGGTGGGGGGGGCGGGGGACAGCTACTGCTGGGCAGGGGAAGTGCTGCATGAATGATGTTCATGCTGGATTTTGGGGTCCTATGACCCATGTTAAACTCTAATTGCCATCCATGGACTGAACTGGTCACTCGGGTGGGCTAAGGGGGCAAACAGCCCATAATTTCCGATTGTTGTAATGTGTTAATACAGTCTGGTTGAAACTCCATACCATAGAAAAAAACCATAGAAA
This sequence comes from Heterodontus francisci, assembly GCF_036365525.1. NCBI lineage: Eukaryota > Metazoa > Chordata > Chondrichthyes > Heterodontiformes > Heterodontidae > Heterodontus > Heterodontus francisci. Next base: position 77,800,606 of record NC_090392.1, on the reverse strand, counting down.
AGTTACAGCACAGAAGGAGGCCATTCAGCCCATTGTGTCTGCGCTGGCTGAAAAAAACTAGTCGCCCAATCTAATCCCACCTTTCAGCACCTGGTCCATAGCCTTGCAGGTTACAGCACTTCAGGTGCATCTCCAGGTACCTTTTAAAAGAGTTGAGGGTTTCTGCCTCCACCATCGATTCGGGCAGTGAAATCCAGACACCCTCTGGCTGAAAAGGTTTTTCCTCATGTCCCCTCTAATCCTTCTACCAATCACCTTAAATCAGTGCCCTCTGGTAACTGACCGCCCCGCCAGGGGAAACAGGTCCTTCCTGTCTACTCTATCTAGGCCCCTCATAATTTTGTACACCTCAATTAAGTCACCCCTCACCCTCTTCTGTTCTCAGGAAAACAACCCTAGCTGATCCAATCTTTCTTTATAGCTGCATCTTTCAAGCCCTGGCAACATTCTTGTAAATCTCCTCTGCATTCTCTCCAGAGCAATTATGTCCTTCCTATAATATGGTAACCAGAACTGTACGCAATACACCAACTGTGGCCTAACCAGCATTTTATACAGTTCCAGTATTACATCCCTGCTTTTGTATTCTATACCTCGGCATTAAAGGGAAGCATTCCATATTCCTTCTTCACCATTCATTGGACGCCGTCATCCTGTGGTTTGTGAACACAGTAAGACTTTTCACTGCTTTGTTTGCCTGGCTTCTCAAGAGAAATTGCTTGAATGTCAAAGGAGGAAAATGTCTTTATAACCAAGAATCTTTCCATGCTCACCAGTTCCTGCTCACCACAATCGATAGGAGTATATAGTGCTTCACTGTTCTCAGAGTTTGCCGGAAGGGGTTGCATGAAAATTGTTTCCTTTAAACAGTAATTCCAGTTGTATGTGATGTAAATTATTGTCCCTTGCTGATATTTTACCTCTCTGAATCATTTGTAAATAAATCTGAACAAGTTTAGCTTGTACAAAGTGGTCTTGTGTGTATTTTCTCCACTTTTATAATGGCTACCATATGTGGTAAACCATGGTCATTTCTATAGCGTCTTCCTCAATTACTGCACGTCCCAAACCGCTTTACAGCCAATGAAGTACATTTGAAGTGTAGTCAATCTTGTAACACAGCAGACAATTTGTGCACAGTAAGATCCCACAGGCAAACAAAATATTAACAGTATTGCCTGATTTAGTTTGGCAACGGCATAGATGATAGAGAGGAGTGAGTCCATTTCATCACACTGAAATGGTTAATTTCCAATCCAACACCATTACCATCAATGACACTTATTTATTTAAATAAATTATGGTCACTGTTACTCAAGTGTTCTCTTACCTTCATTTCCCTTACTTGCTCTGCCTCATTGCCCAGAACCAGATCCAGCCATCAGGAATACTTTGGACAGCCTAGATACTGTGCTCACATCTCTGGAGTGGGATTTGAACCCACAACTTTCTGACTTAAAAAGCAAGAGTGCTCCCCACTGAGCCACAACTGACAGGACTGTTCGATTTTTAAAAAATTATTTATTTGGGCATCACTGGTGACATCGGTATTTACTGCCCATTCCTAATTGCCCTCGAGAAGGTGGCGGTGAGCTGCCTTCTTGAAGATAACTGAGTGGCTTATTAAGCCATTTCAGGGGGCAATTAAAAGTCAACCACATTGCTGTAGGTCTGGAGTCACATGTAGGCCAGACCGGGTAAGGAAGGCAGATTTCCTTCTCTAAAGGACATTATTGAACCAGATGGGCTTTTATGACAATCCAGTAGTTTCATGGTCACCATTACTGAGACTAGCTTTTTATTCCAGATTTATTTGATTAACTGAATTTAAATTCCGCAGCTGCCGTGGTGGGATTTGAACTCATGTCTTCAGATCATTAGTTCAGGCCTCGGGATTACTAGTCAAGTAACAATCACTCAGCTACCATACCCTAAATTAGCTCTGAAAATGGATGACAGTGGTGCCTCAGGCCCATACACAGCCATCACCGGCAATGGAGCACATTCAATTTTATCTGGTAAAGCAAATGATTAAAGGGCTCGGAGCCAAAACAATCTCAACCTATTCTCAAGCTTGAAATGGGTAAGAAGCCGGACTTGCAGGCTTGGAGCCAAACGTGGAACGTGAGTGCAAAATCAGCCACTTTTGATAAGAAGAACTACACTGCAGAATGAACCAGAGATTGGCTACACAGTGGTTATCACCGCAGCCTCACTGCTCCAGCGACCCGGGTTCAATTCTGGGTACTGCCTGTGCGGAGTCTGCAAGTTCTCCCTGTAACTGTGTGGGTTTCCGCCGGGTGCTCCGGTTTCCTCCCACAGCCAAAGACTTGCAGGTTGATAGGTAAATTGGCCATTATGAATTGCCCCTAGTAAAGGTAGGGGAATTGAGGGAAGGTGGGGATGTGAGAGGGTAATGGGATTAATGTAGGATTAGTATAAATGGGTGGCTGATGGTCAGCACAGACTCATTGGGCCGAAGGGCCTGTTTCAGTGCTGTATCTCTAAATAAAAATAAATAACAAAGTTGTCCAATGCTGATGTTCATCAGGCCCCCATTATTACAAAGCATCATAACGTACTAACAGCACCGAAACAGGCCATTCAGCCCCACTGGACTGTGCTGGTGTTTATGCTCCACCCGTGCCTTCTCCCTCCCCCGTGTGACACAGTGGCGTAGTGGTTAGCACTGCAGCCTCACAGCTCCAGGGACCCGGGTTCGATTCTGGGTACTGCCTGTGTGGAGTTTGCAAGTTCTCCCTGTGACTGTGTGGGTTTTCGCCGGGTGCTCTGGTTTCCTCCCACAGCTAAAGACTTGCAGGTTGATAGGTAAATTGGCCATTGTAAATTGCCCCTAGTGTAAGTAGGTGGTAGGGAATATAGGATTACTGCAGGGTTAGTATAAATGGGTGGTTCTTGGTCGGCACAGACTCAGTGGGCCGAAGGGCCTGTTTTAGTGCTGTATCTCTAAAAAAATATAACCCCATCAACAAATCCTTCTATTCCTTTCTCCCTCATGTGTTTATTCAGCTTCCTCTTAAATACATCAATCCTATTTGCCTCAACTGTTCCTCGTGGTAGTGAGTTCAACTCAACATCATTGAAAAATACCCAGATTATCGGATCATTATCACATTACTATTTTTGGGAGCTTGCTGTGCACAAATTGGCTGCAGTGCCTCCTGAATTTGAACTGTGACTGCACTCCAAAAGTACTTCATTGGATGTAAAGTACTTTGGAATGCTATATAAATGCGAGTTCTTTTGAGTCTGGAAACCAGTATCTGAACTATAATGATATATTTGAGAATTAAATCATTGTTTCAGCCCCAAAGGTTTCAATCTGTCTCAAAATGGAATCCAGAATTTTAACTTTGAAAGTTGATTTGGCAGTAGACAAGGATGTGGGACACAGTTTTTGTGATAATGCAGTGCCAACTCCTGCACACTTCTGCTGCAGCACTGCCAACCCTCTCCACCTTAAACTGCAACAATTCACCTGAAGTGTGTTGGACATTGCAGCAAGTACACACTGGGAATAGTAAGTTGTATTCCCACTGTGGCTGAAGTGACACTGTTGATCAGGAGGGTGAACTGAGTTGAGAATAAAGCTGTATACTGTCTTTTCTCATTGTCAGCAAAACTGAGGGAAAGGGTCCAGGCCAGCAGTGCTGGCCTGAATGGCCTGTTTTTGTACTGTCATATTGTTAATGTTAACAGGGTCTGGCCCCTTTAAGAACCCCTTTAAAAATAATTCCCCTGAAGTGTAAGCACCTGGAGGAGGAAACTTTTCCCAGTCAAGTGAACATAAAAGGAGAGGTTCCTACCTTCCTTACTTCTACACTTGACTATTCTGGTGTACTTTGGCCAGCTGCTTAACAAGGTCATAAATCTGTGACTGTGACAAAGGTAACTATCATTCTCAACCTGTCTGCAGACTTTGATACAGTTTACTACACTATCCTCCTCTAACACCTCTCCCCTGTCTTCCAGCTGGGTGGGACTGCAGTCATCTGGTTTCATTCTTAGCTATCCAGTGTAAGGTTTTTTTGTGTTTGGGGGTGGGGAGACATTGACTAGTTTTGGACCTGCAAGGTACGAATTCTGGTATTCTTAAATCAAGATAGAGAGTTTATTGAACACAACAAGGATTTACAATGTAACACTTAACAACAGCAGTAGCAATACAGCAAAGTGTCCTTGGTTCTTGCTTCCTGACCCGCTGTGGCGCAGTCATCTCTAGTTAAGTGTTCTGTTGACCATAGTCTGGTTCCTTATTCAAATCTGCACATGCTGATGCCTCTCAGCACCTTACTTTTAACCCTCTCTGAGGGTTACTTCATTCCATATTAAATCATATTCCAACTTAATCCTTTCAATTGGTCAAGTATGGCCTCACCTTCCATACATTATCTCTACAAATGGTTTGATGGCCTAAGTAATTGTCACATGATGGGGAATGTTTGATATGCCCCATCAACATCCCAGTTATGAATGACCTCTGAGTATCGTTATTTACATTTCCATCCCCATGAGGCCTCCAACTCTATCAGTTATTGTTACCAAGTCTCTCTTAATTGAAATAGAACCATCGGAAAATTACAGTACAGAAAGAGGCCATTCAGCCCGTCATGTCTGTGCCAGCTGAACAAACTAGCCACTACCTAGTCTCACCTTCCAGCACCTGGACCATAGCCTTGTCCAGGTACCTTTAAAAGAATTGAGGTTTCTGCCTCCACCACTGTTCCTGGGAGTGAATTCCAGACACTCACCACCCTCTGGGTAAAAAAGATTTTCCTCATGTCCCCTCTAATCCTTCTACCAATCACTTTAAATCTGTGCCCCCTGTTAATTGACCTCTCCGCTAAAGAAAACAGGTTCTTCCTGTCTACTCTATCTAGGCCCCTCATAATTTTATACACCTCAATTAAGTCACCCCTCAGCCTCCTCTGTTCTAAGGAAAACAACCCTAACCTATCCAATTTTTCCTCACAGCTGCAACTTTCAAGCCCTGGCAACATTCTTGTAAATCTTCTCTGTACTCTCTCCAGAGCAATTATGTCCTTCCTGTAATGTGGTTGCCTGCTCAAGAGCAAAGAGCAAAGTAGGGAAAGTCCTCATCAGGGAACTCCTCTTTGCTGACGATGCTGCTTTAACATCTCACACTGAAGAGTGTCTACAGAGACTCATCGACAGGATTGTGGCTGCCTGCAATGAATTTGGCCTAACCATCAGCCTCAAGAAAACGAACATCATGGGACAGGACGTCAGAAATGCTCCATCCATCAATATCGGCGACCACGCTCTGGAAGTGGTTCAAGAGTTCACCTACCTAGGCTCAACTATCACCAGTAACCTGTCTCTTGATGCAGAAATCAACAAGCGCATGGGAAAGGCTTCCACTGCTATGTCCAGACTGGCCAAGAGAGTGTGGGAAAATGGCGCACTGACACAGAACACAAAAGTCCGAGTGTATCAAGCCTGTGTCCTCAGTACCTTGCTCTACGGCAGCGAGGCCTGGAGAACGTATGTCAGCCAAGAGCGACGTCTCAATTCATTCCATCTTTGCTGCCTCTGGAGAATCCTTGGCATCAGGTGGCAGGACCGTATCTCCAACACAGATGTCCTTGAGGCGGCCAACATCCCCAGCATATACACACTACTGAGTCAGCGGCACTTGAGATGGCTTGGCCACGTGAGCCGCATGGAAGATGGCAGGATCCCCAAGGACACATTGTACAGCGAGCTTATCACTGGTATCAGGCCCACCGGCCGTCCATGTCTCCACTTTAAAGACGTCTGCAAACGCGACATGAAGTCCTGTGACATTGCTCACAAGTCGTGGGAGTCAGTTGCCAGTGATCGCCAGAGCTGGCGGGCAGCCATAAAGGCGGGGCTAAAGTGTGGCGAGTCGAAGAAACTTAGCAGTTGGCAGGAAAAAAGACAGAAGCACAAGGGGAGAGCCAACTGTGTAACAGCCCCGACAACCAATTTTATCTGCAGCACCTGTGGAAGAGTCTGTCACTCTAGAATTGGCCTTTATAGCCATTCCAGGCGCTGCTTCACAAACCACTGACCACCTCCAGGCGCTTACCCATTGTCTCCTGAGACAAGGAGGCCAAAGAGAGAAACAGAAGAGAATGTGGTGACCAGAACTGTACGTAATACTCCAGCTGTGGCCTAACCAGTGTTTTATACAGTTCAAGCATTACATCCCTGCTTTTGTATTTTATACTTTGGCCAACAAAGGAAAGCATTCCATATGCCTTCTTCACCACTCTATCTACCTGTCCTGCCACCTTCAGGGACCTGTGGACATGCACTCCAAGGTGTCTCACTTCCTCTACCTCTCTCAATATCCTTCCGTTTATTGTGTATTCCCTCACTTTATTTGCCCTCCCCAAATGCATTACCTCACACTTCTCCGGATTGAATTCCATTTGCCACTTTTCCACCCACTCAACCAAACCATTGATATCATTCTGCAGTCTACAGCTATCCTCTTCACTATTAACTACATGGACAATTTTGGTGTCATCTGCTAATTTCCCAATCATGCCTCCCACATTTACGTCCAATTCATTAATAGACACCACAAACAGCAAGGGACCCAGCACTGAGCCCTGCAGAACGCCACTGGAAACCCCGCATTCCATTCGATAAAACATTCGTTGACTACTACCCTTTGTTTCCTGGGCCTGAGTCAATTCTGGATTCAACTTGCCACATTCCCCTGTATCCCATGGGCTTTCATTTTTCTGACCAGTCTGCCATGTGGGACCTTGTCAAATGCCTTACTAAAATCCATGTAGACCAAATGGACTGCACTACCCTCATCTATCCTCCTTGTTACTTCCTCAAAAAACTCAATTAAGTTAATATGACATGACCTTCCCCAAACAAATCCATGCTGACTATCCCTGATTAATCCGTGCCTTTCTAAGTGGCAGTTAATCCGGTCCCTCAGAATTGAATCTAACAATTTACCCACCACCGAGGTCAGACTTTAATTATTTGATCTATCCCTCACACCCTTTTTAAACAAAGGTACGACGTTTGCAGACCTCCAGTCGTCTGGTACCTCTCCTGTATCTAGTAAGGATTTGAAGATGATCCTCAGCACATACGCTATTTCCTCCCTGGCTTCCTTTAACAACCTGGGATACAATCCATCCGGCCCTGATGATTTATCCACTTTCAAGGATGCCAGACCTTCTAGTACTTCCTCTCTCATTATGTTTATCGTATCTGATATTTCACACTCCTCCTCTTTAACTATAATGTCTGCATCAACCCTCTGCTTTGAGAAGACAAAGACAAAGTACTCAATAAGAACTCTGCCCACATCTTCTGCATCCACGCATAAGTTCCCTTGTACATCTCTGACAGGCCCTACCATTTCCTTAGTTATTTTCTTGCTCTTAATGTACTGATAAAACATCTTTGGGTTTTCCTTGATTTTACCTGCCAATATTTTTCCATGTCCTCGCTTTGCTTTTCTAATTTCCTTTTTTACTTCACCCCTGCACGTGCTATACTCCTCCAGGCTTTCTAAAGCATTAAGATTTTTTGATCGTCATAAGCTTTCTTCTTCTGCTTTAACTTACCCTGTAAGCTTCTAGATAACCAGGGGGCTTTAGATTTGGCAGTACCACCCTTTATCTTTGTGGAGACATGCCTACACTGTGCCCGGAGTATCTCACTTTTGAATGTCTCCCACTGGTTTACCACTGATTTTCCTTCAAGTAGCTGTATCCAGTCCACTTTCGCCAGGTCACCTCTCAGTTTTGTAAAATATGCCTTCTCCCAATTTAGAACCTTTACTCCTCTTTTATCTTTGTCCTTTTCCATGATTATGCTAAAACTAACTATATTATGGTCACTATTTCCAAAATGGTCACCCACTGTTACTTCATCTACTTGCCCAGCTTCATTGCCAAAGACTAAATCTAGAATTGCGCCCCCGTTCGTTAGGCTGGCTAAAAAAGTTCTCTTGAATGCAGTTCAAGAAGTTTGTCCCTTCTTTGCCCTTCACACTGTTTGTACCCCAGTTGATATTGGGGTAATTGAAATCCCCAACTATTATTGCCCTATTGTTTTTGCACTCAGAAATTTGTCTACGTATTTGTTCTTCTATCTCCCTCTCACTATTTGGGGGTCTATAGTACACTCCCAGTAGTGTAGCTGCCCCTTTTTTATTTCTGACATCCACCCATATGGCCTCGTTTGATGATTCATTTAGCATATCATCCCTCCTCAAAGCTGTTATTGATTCCTTAACTAATAATGCTACAAATGGACAGGGGCAGTCATCGGACATCCTGCCTCATCTCAAAACCATTTCTGCCTTTGTCCCACAGCAGACACCATCTTTCACCATCTTCCCAGTACAGCATATGAATATACATTTCGCATAACATTGTGATTCCAGACACAAGGTACAAAACTTAATCCTAATAAAACATACACATACAAAGTGTTCCCTAGCATAACTGCACCATTTCCTAAGATTATTCTACTTAAAAAATATAGTGCATCATATAAACTGCAGCAAGTCATAACAGTTTCAATCAAGTAATACAGTAACAACAGATTAAACATGGCAGTTGTTAACCCCTTAATTGCTACACCAGTTGTAGCCAGAAAAATATCTGCGGTGACGTCACTTCCCACATCCACACTGTTAACTCTGGTGTTCCCCAAGGATCTAACCTTGGCTCCCTCCTATTTCTAATCTACATTCTGCCTCTGGGCAACATTATTTGAAAACACAGCATTAGTTTCCACATGAACACTTAACACCCAGCTCAACCTCACCACCACCTCTCCTGACCTCTCCACTGTCTCTCAGTTGTCAAATTGCTTTTCCAACATCCAGTACTGGATGAGCAGAAATTTCCTCTAACTAAATATTGGAAAGACCAAAGCCATTTTCTTCGGTCCCCACTCCAAACTCCAATCCCTAGCTACTGACTCCATCCTTCTCTTTAGCAACTCTCTGAGATTAAACCCGACTGTTCACAAACTTGGTGTCATATCTGACCCCAAAATGAGCTTCCGACAACATAGCTGCACCAACACTAATACCAGCTATACCCTCCTCTGTAATAGCGCCTGACTCCACCCCTGTCTCAGCTCAACTGCTGCTGAAAACCCTCATCCATGTCTTCGCTACCTCTAACATTAAATATTCCAATGCTCTCCTGGCCAGCTTCCCATCTTCTGCCCTCTGTAAATTTGAGGTCATCCAAAACTCTGCTGCCTGAGTCCAAGTCCCATTCCCCCATCACCCCAGTGCTCACTGACCTACATTGGCTCTCCGTCTGACAACACCTTGACTTTAAAATTCTCATCATTGTTTTCAAATCCCTCCATGGCCTCACCCCTCCCTATCTCTGTAATCTCCTCCATGGCCTCACCCCTCCCTATCTCTGTAATCTCCTCCATGGCCTCACCCCTCCCTATCTCTGTAATCTCCTCCATGGCCTCACCCTCCCCCCCCCCCCCATCTCTGTAATCTCCTCCAGCTCTTCAAACCACTGAGAACTCTGCGTTCCTCTAATTCTGCCCTCTTGACCAACCCCCAATTTTAATTGGTCCACCATTGCCAGCTGTGCCTCCAGCTGCCTGGGCCATAAGCTCTGGAATTCCCTCCCTAAACCTCTCCACCTCTCGATCCTTGCTTTCCTCCTTTAAGAAGCTCCTTAAGACCTACCGCTTTGACCAAGCTTTTGGCCAGGTGTCCTAATATCTCCTTATATGGCTCGGTGCCAGATGTTGTTTGATAACTCCTGTGAAATGCCTTAGGATATTTTCCTATGTTAAAAGTACTAAATAAAAGCAACTTTTTGTTGTTGGTTCAGCGTGAGCTCAGTGACAGTGGGGCTGGGAGATGAAGAGCTACAGGACGGTGTGACCTTTGTTGATTCTATGATCACATAGCTGGACTGCTGTCCCACCCAGCTGGCTGGGGCCCTGACGTCTGACCAGAACCACAAACAAGCTTAGAAACTGAGAACTGAAGCATTCTGATTCATATTGAAGAATGCAGTTGGTCAGGTATAAAAGACATTGGCTAATTGGAGATTGAACAGTTTCATTGCTTGTGTTAACTAAACCTTCCCCACATGGCAATAGTTGGAGCCCTGTCCTCATTGCTCTATACACGAGCCATGATTAGATATAAGCTTTAAGAAAGCCATTTGTACCTTGTTTCCTTACATTCTCTCCCCGCCCACCTTCTGTGGAGTCAGAATCTCCACGATGAACCATGCAGGTTGCAACTTTACGTTCAATAAGTTTTAAAATTCATTCATGTATTTTTTCCAGGAAACCATTGTGATAAGTAATGTGCGCCCCCACAGCGATTACTGAAATCAATCTTGTCCAAATTATTGATAATGCACAGATATTGATGTGGGAAGGTGTATAGAGTCATAGAGTTATACAGCACAGAAACAGGTCCTTCAGCCCATCATGTCCGTGCTGGCCATCAAGCACCTATCTATTCTAATCCCATTTTCCAGCACTTGGCCCGTAGCCTTCTATGCTATGGCATTTCAAGTGCTCATCTAGATACTTTTTAAATGTTGTGAGGGTTCCTGCCTCTACCACCCCTTCAGGGTTCACAGGTTGCAGACAATGCTGGCAAGGTCAGCAATTATTGCCAATCCTGAGTTACCCTTGAGAAGATGGCTGTGAGCTGCCTTCTTGAACCGCTGCAATCCGTGTAATGAAGGTACTCCAACAATGGTGTTAGCTAAAGAAGGGACGAGCGACTTCAGTACTGTGGAGAGACTGGAGAATCTGGGATTGGGGAAGACTAACGGGAGACAAGAACAAAGAACAAAGAACAATACAGCACAGGAACAGGCCTCAAGAGGGCTTCAAATTTGAGGGGTATTGATCGAGCAAGAAGGGAGAAACTATTTCCTCTGGTAAGTGAGTTGATAACCAGAGGTCACAGATTTAAAATAATTGACTAAAGAACTAGAGGGGAAATGAGGATTCACAGAAGGTTGTTAAGATCTGGAATGCACTACTTGAAAGGGTGGTGAATTAAATTCCAGAAGAACTTTCATAAGGCAATCAGACATGTATTTGAAGACAACGAATTGCAGGTTTCTGGGGGAAAAGCTGTGGAACTAAATTAGACAACTCTTTCAAACAGCTGGCACAGGTATGACAGGCCGAATGGCCTCCTCCTATGCTATAAGATTTTATGATTCTAATTCCAAGATATTAAACCCAGAGACAATGAAGGGAAGGAAAAGCGATACACACCCAATACAAGATGGTGTGTGACTTGCAAAGGGACTTGAATGTGATGAAGTTGCTGTAAAATCTAGGCATTTAGGAACTACCTGCACAGCAAGCTCCTGAAATTGGCTGTTCTCACAGGGAACAAATGAGACCTGGAGGGTAAGGTTGGCTGGAGTAGCACACAACTCATTTCTCATCTGATGAGAAAGCAACCAGAACAAAACTGGGCAGGGCAGTCGATTAGCTCACAACAACAACTTGTATTTATACAGCACCTTTAACACAATAAAACGTCCCAAAATGTTTCAAAGTGGCATTATTAGACAAAATGTGACATTGAGCCACATAAGGAGACATGAGGACAGATGATCTAAAAGCTTGGTCAAAGAGGTAGGTTTTAAGGAGTGTCTTAAAGGAGGAGACAGAGGTAGAGAGGCGGAGAAGTTTAGGGAGGGAATTCCAGAGCATAGGGCCCAGGCAGCTGAAGGCAGAGCCGCCAAAGGTGGAGGGATTTAAATTGTGAATGCTCATGAGGCCGGAATTAGTGAAGCGCACAGATCTCAGCGAGTTGTGGGGCCAGAGATGATTACAGGAGAGGGGCCAGTCCATGGACAGATTTGAAAACAAGGATGAGAACTTTAAAATCAAAGTGTTGCTTAACCGGAAGCCAGTGTAGGTCAGCGAGCACAAGGGTAACAGGTGAATGGGATTTGGTGCAAGTTAGGACATGGGCAGTAGAGTTTTGAATGACACCAAGTTTAAGGAGGGTGGAATGTGGGAGACCAGCCAGGAATGGGTTAGAATAGTCAAGTCTGGAGGTAACAAAGGCATAAATGAGGGTCTCGACAGCAGGTGAGCTATGGTGGGGATGGAGTCAGATGACGTTATGGAGGTGGAAATAAGCAGTCTTAGTGGTGGCAAGGATATGTGGTTGTAAGGTCATCTCCGGGTCAAGTATGACACCAAGGTTGCAAAGCCTGGTTCAGCCTTCACAGATCTCTTACCTTTAGAATTAAGTTGAATCTAGTGCATTCCAACAAGATTGAAAGTCTCCTCTGTTTGCTGGTTGTAGAAGTCCAGAGAGAAATGATTTTGGAACTGGCAATCCAATTCCTCATGTATGTGAGATACAGTACTAACACTGGCGATAAGATCAGTGAATCGCACAATGTACAGCCCATGACTTGTGTCAGTCCTAACTCTTCCCTTTTCCCATATACTTTTATATTCTATCTTTTCAAATACATATCCTGTTCCACATCAAATCAGAGAATCACCTGTCATGACCAGGTGAGAAAGGTGTCTAGGGGTCTTTTGCTGTCTTTACCTGGTAAAGTGTAACAGGGTTTAATTTTAAACACACTGTGTTTTGAGCTCCCGTTTTTGTGAATCCTCGTTCACAGTTTCCAGTTGTAAGGCAAAGAAATGAGCACACCAGGTTTTCTCAGGTTTAAAGAAGATGAAATTTTATTCAACCTTAAACTCTAATACGGGTCATGCCTACGGATAGACGACGTGCCCATGCTAGCATGCACACGCGATATAAACATGTAAATAGGGACAGAAAATAGGAGGAAAATATACTAGAGAGGGGTTTGAGGCAATTTCAGAAGAGTTTCTTGTTTACGGTGCTTCTACTCACTTGTTTGTAGGTAGTCTTGCTTTTTGTCTGTGCCCAGTGTTCCTTTTAAACCTTGTTCACTTGGGGGACTTTTCTCTTTCTGGTTCATGTGTTTTCACAAGATTCAGCTCCGTGGGAAAGAGATGGAACAGGCAGACAGGAGAGGCTGTAATTCTTGCTTCAGTTGCAGGAGCACATGGCATTCTGAGTTCAAATCCTTTGTTGGAAGTTCAAATTCTAAAAAAACTCCCAGGTTGCCCAGCAGGTTAGTCATGTGACTAGCTCCTAATTTCTAACCGCCTCTCCTGCTAGGTTTGTGGATTGTACCAGAGCAGTCTCTGGAATGCTAGCTCCCACCGCAACCCCCCGCCTTCAACATCTGGTAATCAAAAGTCCATTGTTGGTTGAATGAGTCAGGGCATGGCCCTTTGTCCCAACACTGTCGGTTATCATGCAAAAATGTCTTTCGAGTCAGAGGCTTGCATTGTTATGTTTTAATGTTCATGTGATGAAATCATGTGTGCCTCAATCTTGGCAGGTAGTGGGGGTTGCATGACGCAACACAGGAGGCCATTCATCCCACTGTGCCTGTGCCAGCTTCGAGTGTTTCACTCACCCGAACTTTCCCCAGAAAACTGCAAATTTCTCCCCTTCAAGTATTAATTCAATACCCTTTTGAAAGTTACTATTGAATTTGCTGTCTTCACCCTTGCAGGCACTGCATTCCAGATCATAACATCTCTCTGATTAAACAGAATTCTCAGCTCACCTCTGGTTCTTCTGTCAATTATCTTAAATCTGTCCCCTCTGGTTACTGACCCTTCAGCCATCGGAAAGTTTTTGGTTTAGTATGTAAAAACAACTTCCTGATTTTGCACACCTCTACTAATTACCCCTTAAACTTCTCTGTTCCAAGGAAAACAATCCCAGCTTCTCCGGTCTCTCCACATAACTCAAGTCTCTCTATTTTCAGTACCAATCTATTAAATCTACCCTGCACCCTCTCCAAGGCTTTGACATTCTTCCTAAAGCTGAGGCTGAATCAGTGAGTAGAATGGTTTATTGATATTGAAAGGCCAAAAATTCTGATTGGCCTGTTCCAGTTTAAATCCAGAGGACAGGGCCATACACAGGTGGCATCTGTCCCAATGGAGTCCTGGAAAATCAGAGTGGCATCCTCCTGCTCCAATGTGGAAATAGAGGACAGAGCAGAAATGTTCAAAACTTTTTCTCTTCACCCAAGGGGACACCAGGGTAGGCACCTTAAGATAATCACATTTGGAATTGGTTTACTTTTTCTGAGCATTTCAGATCCCATGGAGCATCTATAATGGAAGCCACATCAAAGGCTACTAGGCTAGATGGGATTGAGGTTCACAAGGAGGAGGTGTTATCAATTTTGGAAAGTGTGAAAATAGATAAGTCCCCTGGGCCAGATGGGATTTATCCTAGGATTCTCTGGGAAGCTAGGGAGGAGATTGCAGATCTTTAAAGATCCTTGATCTTTATGTCGTCATTGTCGACAGGAATAGTGCCGGAAGACTGGAGGATAGCAAATGTTGTCCCCTTGTTCAAGAAGGGGAGTAGAGACAGCCCTGGTAATTATAGACCTGTGAGCCTTACTTCGGTTGTGGGTAAAATGTTGGAAAAGGTTATAAGAGATAGGATTTATAATCATCTTGAAAAGAATAAGTTAATTAGCGATAGTCAGCACGGTTTTGTGACGGGTAGGTCGTGCCTCACAAACCTTATTGAGTTTTTAGAGAAGGTGACCAAACAGGTGGATGAGGGTAAAGCAGTGGATGTGGTGTATATGGATTTCAGTAAGGCGTTTGATAAGGTTCCCCATGGTAGGCTATTGCAGAAAATACGGAAGTATGGGGTTGAAGGTGATTCAGAGCTTTGGATCAGAAATTGGCTAGCTGAAAGAAGACAGAGGGTGGTGGTTGATGGCAAATGTTCATCCTGGAGTTTAGTTACTAGTGGTGTACCGCAAGGATCTGTTTTGGGGCCACTGCTGTTTGTCATTTTTATAAATGACCTGGAAGAGGGTGTAGAAGGGTGGGTTAGTAAATTTGCGGATGACACTAAGGTCGGTGGAGTTGTGGATAGTGCCGAAGGATGCTGTAGGGTACAGAGGGACATAGATAGGCTGCAGAGCTGGGCTGAGAGATGGCAAATGGAGTTTAATGCGGAAAAGTGCGAGGTGATTCACTTTGGAAGGAGTAACAGGAATGCAGAGTACTGGGCTAATGGGAAGATTCTTGGTAGTGTAGATGAACAGAGAGATCTTGGTGTCCAGGTGCATAAATCCCTGAAGGTTGCTACCCAGGTTAATAGGGCTGTTAAGAAGGCATATGGTGTGTTAGCTTTTATTAGTAGGGGGATCGAGTTTCGGAGCCACGATGTCATGCTGCAGCTGTACAAAACTCTGGTGAGACCGCACCTGGAGTATTGCGTGCAGTTCTGGTCACCGCATTATAGGAAGGATGTGGAAGCTATGGAAAGGGTGCAGAGAAGATTTACTAGGATGTTGCCTGGTATGGAGGGAAGGTTTTACGAGGAAAGGCTGAGGGACTTGAGGTTGTTTTCATTGGAGAGGAGGAGGAGAGGTGACTTAATAGAGACATATAAGATAATCAGAGGGTTAGATAGGGTGGATAGTGAGAGTCTTTTTCCTCAGATGGTGATGGCAAACACGAGGGGACATAGCTTTAAGTTGAGGGGTGATAGATATAGGACAGATGTCAGAGGTAGTTTCTTTACTCAGAGAGTAGTAGGGGCGTGGAACGCCCTGCCTGCAACAGTAGTAGACTGGCCAACTTTAAGGGCATTTAAGTGGTCATTGGATAGACATATGGATGAAAATGGAATAGTGTAGGTCAGATGGTTTCACAGGTCGGCGCAACATCGAGGGCCGAAGGGCCTGTACTGCGCTGTAATGTTCTAATTCTAAAAAAAAAGAGGGTGCGAAAAGGTTCAAAAATACACACAACTTCCTGTTAAGCAACTTGTTGAAATAAAATGCTTCAGATTTAGGAATGGGTGGGTTATTGTTTGTGTCTCAGTCTGTTTGTGTCTCTGTCTCAGTCAGAAGGTGATGGGTTCAAGCCCCACTACAGACAGTCCTAGCAACTAGAGACAAGAATATGGTCTCTCAATACTGGGTTGCCAACCAGTGGGGTACTAAGAAAGATCTGGAGTGGTCAGTGGTATTACTCCCACCTGAGGCAGAAAAGTTAGGTTAAGTCCAGACACTGTTGGCTCTCAACACTAGATTGAGATCCCACGAGGTGATGTATCCAATGGGTGAGGCTTTCCCCCACCCTATCATGAAGATTAGGTGGGGCTCTTTAACCTTGGTTGGAACCCACCTAGGTTAAAAAGGTAAAAGCCATGTGGAAGGTAACACAGTTACCACAGAAACCACAGTTGCTCTTCCTGAGTAAGTGACTCAAGAATCTCACCTGCGACATTTGACTTAAGACCTATGCCAGAACACAATGGATAGAGTGCAGGAATAAAAAGTCAATTGTTTTGATTAAGAGTGCATAATTTTAATTTAACTTGATTTCAACTGTTACTTGACCATCACAATGTAATGGCTCAAAGCTGTAGTTTACAAAATATGTACAAAGAATTGACCAATTGTATGAATGAGGCAAATTCTAATAATCATTATTGAAACTGACACTTCAACATTTTAAATGTCCAGGATTGATGATTTTACAGCTAGTTACATATTACCAGATGTTACTTACTTAAACAATTGTTGAAAAAGAATTGCCAAAGTTTTAAAGTAACATATTTTATACATTTACACTGGTCGAGATACTGACTGTATTCAATAATAAGCAAAACATTATAGCATGTAAGTATCCCACCCCACACCCTCAGTCATGTCATGAATTAAATCTGAAGCCAAGCAATTTCCCTTGGCAAGTCTGACTTAACTATAACATCGCATTGTACCAACATCCGTGAAAACAGCATTTCGAACAGAAATATTCAGTTGAAGGAAGGGTACAATAAATGTTGGTATTTTACTGGTTCTGTCATGATGTAACTGTAAAATTCGTAAGAGCCACTGGACAGAGAAAATAATCAAGACTGCACTTAGATGGATTCAATCCAGTTGAGGACTTCACCACTGACTGAATACACTGTATTAACTGGTGTTTCACTGTTGGTCTTTGACCCATATAAAACATTTATCTGTCATACCTCACAGGCTCACATATGCAAACTGGTCACGTTTTTGAAAAAAGGTATCAGGAAAGACAGTCATTGGCATCGAATTGACCTCTGCAGTTAGCCTGTAAATGTCGTTGGGAAGTAAAGCCTAGCTACCCGACCTAAACCCTACTACATGTCGGGTTCGGGTTGGGTCGGGTCTGTATTCGGCGTCCAGCATTCGGGCTCGGGTTGGGCTGGACTGTATTGTTTTGTTTCGTATGGTTTTTGTTTTATCTATGATCTTTTTCCAGTTTCAAAAATATGCTCGTTATTTTCGGGTCGGGTCGGGCATTTAAAAAAATTAAAGGACTCAGGCCCGGGTTGGCTGTTGTCAGGTCGGGTTTTAATTTTATACCCGAGCCAGGCGTTATTGGGAAGTACAGGAGTTAGACCTTGTAGTCTCAGACACTAAGTCTCTCACTGCTTCAGCTTAACTGCAGAATAATGCATTGCACATTAGATGATATAATGTTTCTCTCCTTATAAAACACCATGTCCACAGACTTACTATGAGCATGACCACAAGATCTACTGATCTATTCAGATTCCAAATACAGTATTTTGGTATGCCTGTTTACCTATCACACACAGGGAAGAGAGAAAAATATACATCTCTGCAAAAAGTTGCTGACACAAGTTCCTTGCATGTATAAGTCAACAGGAGATACATTTCTTTCTCTCCCAAGTCTCTCCAAATCTATTGGTCACATGCGTGACAAAATCACAGATTGTGAGGCAAGCCTCTAAACCATGCAGTTCAACTAATTTTGGTTCTCTCAACAGCTCAGTTGCAAGTTGCTGCGCCACCACCCCCCACCCTTGGCCACATGAATCATGTAAATTGGACAGTGAAGGAACAACCCTGACAGTCTCTAGTTATTGCCTGTGTCAGAAGGTAAAGTGGTTAGGATGAAACTTTTTTTGCAGTTTAATGCAGTCTCCAACAAGGCAAATTTAAGAATATTGTGCACACGTAGTTATATATCAACAGCAGCTGTTTCTACCTACTGTTCATACAATCAAACAGGTTATCCATTTCACAAAGTGAAGCCATCTTATTTTTGCAGTTTTTTTGCTGTAGCCAGCAGCACCAGTCACAGACTGACACAGAAACTGAAGAGATATCATAGTACACTTAGACAGCATAGTCACTGAGAGGTTATTTCCCCTGGCTGGGGAATCTAGAACATGGAAGCTCAGCCTCAGGATCGGGGGTTGATCATTAGGACAGAGATGAGAAGAAATTTCTTCACTCAGACTAGTGAATCCTTGCAAACCTCTACCCACTGGGTTGTGACTGTTACATCTTTGATTATATTCAAGGCTGGGATAGATGGATTTTTGGAGTCTGAAGGATTATGGGAAGTGGGTGGGAGAGTTAAGGCAGAAGGTCAACCACGACCATATCGAATGGCAGAGCAGGTTTGAAGGGCCATATGGTCTACACCTGCTCCCATTTCTTATATTCTTTGAACTTTAAGTGGTGTTGGATTTTATTTTATGGAATAATTGATCAGGCATTATTCTGAGGGTACAGAAAACATCCTAAGCCACACTAGTGAAGCTCGACCATTATCTGAACCCAAGGACTGCCACTCATAGGTACATTATCAGAAAAATGTTAATACCGCATTTTAATTTTCTCCCCCTCCTCCTCAAAAACCCAAATTATCAGAAAATCTCCCTTGAAATACCTTTGTTGAAAAATGAAGAGTCAATTCAGTGTTGCAGGTAAATGAAGATTTTCTACTTCTGCTACTCAAATGTCACAGTGAAGCACTCCATCAGGAGGTGCAAAAGGGCAAGACAGAGGTGAAAATTCCCTTTATTCTGCAGTCTGTTCCTTAAACTGGGACCACCTGGCCCTCCCATGCCTATCACACGAACAACCACACACACACACACACCATTGTAAATACAAAGAAAATTACAGCACAGGAACAGGCCCTTCGGCCCTCCAAGCCTATGCCGATCCAAATTCTAATGGCTTGTTAAAACGATTAATAATTAGAATGACAGTTGTTTAAATTCGTGCTGAATTGCGGAGAATTTTGGGATGTGGGCCTATCCAAATTCACTTCACATTGGACACTTGCAAACTTGGGTGTGGGGGATGATATTTCCACCAGGATGAGTAAATTTTGAACTCAGATCCCAAAGATAAAACTACAAAGCACTGATGAATACAACCCATTCCCATAAAAAACTTCCGTTCTCTGATTACAATCAAGACTCATCGCTTCAAACAGCAGCGTTGTGACTCAGCAGAGTATAGTGCACTAGCTACCAAAGCACTCTAATTCTGCTGTTCAGCAACACAATTAATTACAAGAAAAAAAAAAGACACTTGTGGATTTTATTCTCCAATAACCAGCAGACCGCACAAGGAGAGTTACTCAACTTCTTTACCCAGAAAGTGGTAGAATGTGGAACTCTCTACCACAGGAAGTAGGTGACACAAATAGGACAGATGTATTTAAGAAGCAGCAGAAAGGAATGGAAGCTTATGCTGATAGTGAGATCAAACAGGATGGAGAATGCTCATGTGGAGTATAAACATTGGCATAGACCTGTTGAACGAATGGCCTGTTCCTGTGCCATAAATACTATGTAAAACACAATTTAATATCAATAAAATGATAATTTCTGTATGGTTGTGAATCAAATTGATTCCTGTTTGTATCCTTGTGCAAAACAAGTCCCTTTGAACATGACCTTAAAAAAATGAATATTTTTGCAATGGCAACTAACGCACAAGGTGGGGAAAAGAACTGAAGTATGAACGCGCAATTTGTTCACAAGGCTGGTGGCATGACTGGACGATATAAGGCAACATCTACGATCAGTGTAAACAAATGTTTCAACGATACATTCGGAAAAATGTTTCCATTTTGTCAGCTTTGTAAAGAAATTACTATCATGATGTCAAAAAAAAAGTATACAAATTTATATACACTTTAAAAATCAAAGCAAGCCCAGAAGCTGGTTGGATGGCGCCAAGATCAACTGGAGAATTAGAGGCTCCAGAGCATTGCAACGGCCTTGCAAATCCCCACGTCATGGTAATTGAAGTAGCACAGGCCAGCGAAAGTGACAGCTGACAGTATCTGGAGGCCCGTCTTGGCCAGCTTCACCTTGGTCTCTCCGTGTACATAATCCGTAAGTATTTCCCCAAAGCCCCTGAAAGAAAGCAGAGGGGTTAAAGAAAGAAAAAAATTAACTGAATAAATAAGCAGCCAATGAACATACATAAAATCCAAAATCATTGCTCAGTGTATCCATTTTGCATTACAGAATGAATGCCAGTGTTTGCCCAGACTGTATTTTTGGATATCTCATGATAAATGGGTCACTACTCCACCCTACTGTAGTGTCATTATTAACATTTTAGAACCTGCATGTTTTCAACTGATGCATTAATAAGTCTTTGTATTACTTTGAGAAATCTTTAAATTTTTCAGTGAAAGATGACTCATTCTAAATGCATAGATAGCAGCTTAATATTAGGGGGCATCATTTAAAAATTAGAGCCAGACTTTTTTGGGGTGATATTAGGAAACACTTCATGCAAAGGGTGGTAGAAGTTGGAACTCTCTTCTGCAAATGGCAATTGATGCTACATCAATTTATTAATTTTAAAAGAGAATGATAGATCTCTGTTAACCAAACTTAAGGTATGTGAAGCAAAGACAGATGCGTGGAGCTCGGTTGCAAATCAGCCATGATCTCATTGAATGGCGGAACAGGCTCGAGGAGTTAAATGGCATCCTCCTGTTATATGTGAAATGATTCTTTTGCAATAAACAAACCCTAAACCAGAAGTAGTTAAGGAAGCGAAGCAAATACAACACGACAGAGTGAGCACGAGAGAAAGAGAAATAAGAAGGATGATCTGGAGTGATGTTCCACTTTCAGGAATAGCCACCAGATAATTTTGACGAATTAAAACTGGGCAAAAAGGTTGGATTTGGGACTTCTGCACACAAATAGAATACTATATCACATTTAGTTTGCAGTGACCCCCTTCCTTTGAAGCATTTTTATTTTTCAATTAAAAAAAAACTATTAACATAAGTACGTATAACCCTCTGTCACCCTGGGCATGATACATTTACAGCAAAGAAGGAAAATCAGCAACTTTGCTTCAAGGTATCCATAGCCAGCTGTCAAGTGACACTCAACTGCTCCAAGGAGACTCTCCTGGCAATATTTCCCAACAGAAAGAGAAAAGAAAGCATAGAAGGGGAGAGGAGTAGTAGCATTCTCACCTCTAAGTCAGCAGGTAGTGGGTTCCAGCCTCATTGCAGACTTGTGCACCCAATCTAGGCCAACATATATGAAAGCAGTATTGAGGGAGTACTACTGCACTGTGGGAGGTGACAAGTAGTTTTAAATTAATGACCCCTCATTACTGAGTTCCTATCCAGAGGAAGTAGTCTTCATTTTTCACACAATCAAAACCCATCATTATTATTGAAAGCTCTTAATTCTTATCTTAGCTTTCTCTGCTCCAGTGGAAACAGTCCCAGTCAGTCAAGTCTTTCCACATTATAGTTTTTTTTTATCTCCAACACATCTGCACTTTACACACTCTGTCCTTTCCAGAATAGGACATCCAAAGATGTATACAGTTCTCTAAATGTGGCTGGCCCATTACCATGTACAAACTGTATAACGTCTGTACATTATGAAGTTCCCTCAGTTTTCTCGACTCCTTCCCTGGAAGTACAGCACCTTGTTGACATACTGTTCTAAGCTATCTAATCACTACCTGAGTCAACATGTTTTGGATAGGGGTGGAGGAAGAGAAAATAAAAAAAAAGGACAAAAGAGATTAAAATAGGTTCATCCGTGCACAAAACTTGTGCTTGCTTCAAGTTCAGCTAAAGGCAGCACAGGCAGTGAAGAGGTCAGTGTTATGGGATGTGGGTGCAGGCAGTTTACCACTTAAAGCAGAGCAGGATGTCACACATCTGTTTCTAAATTAAAGAAAGTACCCAACAGAACATGCCTGTCCAAAGCATTTAACAAGATGAGCCATAAACATATTATTTAAAAGGCAGATTTGCTGTCCCACCCATAAACTAGTTTGGCCGATTTTACTTTTGTCAGCTCCTAACTCAACTCCAACAATGGCTCCACAGCCATCAACAGAGCTTGGACATCTTGCTTAAGTGAGCATGCTTGCTGTGCAAGCCTATACAGCAGGAACCAAGCTACTTGACCACAGCAGAGCATGATTCTATTCTTGGCAAAATCATCCATCATTCAGAAGGAACTGTGGCTGGTGAATTAAGCTTACCTCACACCATCCAGTTACCTCAATTCCTGTTCTCCCTCCTCCCCATGCAAGGAACATCTGACTAACACTCTGCTATTTTAGGCAGTTACTGTAAACAGTTGAAACAAATTTTCCTAATGAAAAAAAAAATGAATTTTTTCATAAAGGTCAAGCACAAAAATATTCTTTCAAACCAGGAAATTAAGTGAAACTCATTGATGTCAGAATTGTGTGTCTGGCAAATGTGTAGGTGACTGCTCGTTAACCACAACACATTCTGTTTTTAGCCCAATGCCCATAAGAACATAAAAAAGCAGCATTGCTAGCAAGATCAGCACACGAGAAAAGTTAGATCACGTCTTCTACAAAACAGCCATCAATTCTTTCCCGCTGCTCCTCCCAAATGGTCATTCGTATTGTAGACATACATTTATTGTAATCAGAAACAAAAACAAGAAATGCTGGAAATACTCAGCAGGTTTGGCAGCATCTGTGTAGAAAGAAGCAGAGTTAGCGTTTCGGGTCTGTGACCTTTCATCAGAACTGGCAAAGGTTAGAAATGCAAGTTGTAAGCAAGTAAAGGGGGTGGGGGGAAAAGAGAACAAAAGGGAAGGTGTGTGATAGCACAGAGGGCCAGAGAGATTAAGTGACAAGGAGGTCATGGGGCAAAGGCAAAGAGAGTGTGCTAATGGTGTGGTGAAAGACAAAACAATAGTGCAGAGAGAGGGTTAATGACAGAATAATGAACAGCCCTAGCCAAAATCACAGACATGAAAAACCCAGTTTAAGGCAGGCACATGGTAAAAACAAAATGGTGAAACAAAATAAAATAAATAAAAAGGGCCAGTCTCGAGGACAAGGGGAACACGGTTGTACGCCCATCGACTCCCACATCTACCTCAAATACACTTCTTCACACCCAGCTTCCTGCAAGGACTCCATTCCATTCTCCCAATTTCTCCATCTCCGCCGCAACTGTTTTGATGATGCAACCGTCTACAGCAGTGCTTCTGATATGTCCTCCTTTTTCCTCAACCGAGGATTCCCCCCCCCCCTCCCAAACTGTGGTTGACAGGGCCCTCAACCATGTCCGACCCATTTCCCGCACTTCTGCCCTCACTCTTTCCCCTCCCTCCCAGAACCGTGACAGGGCTCCCTTGTCCTCACTTTCCACCCCACCAGCCGACACATCCAAAGGATCGTCCTCCACCATTTCCGCCACCTCCAGCGTGATGCCACCACCAAATGCATCTTTCCTTCCCCTCCCCTGTCAGCATTACAAAGGGATCGTTCCCTCCGCGACACCCTGGTCCACTCCTCCATTACCCCCGACGCCTCGTCCCCTTCCCATGCATCGCAAGAGGTGTAATACCTGTTCTTTTACTTCCTCTCTCCTCACCATCTCAAGTCCCAAACACTCCTTTCAGATGAAGCAGCCATTTACTTGTACTTCTTTCAATTTAGTACACTGTATTTGCTGCTCACAATGTAGTCTCCTCTACATTGGGGAGACCAAATGCAGTCTGGGTGACCGCTTTGCGGAACACCTCCACTCAGTCCAAAAGCATGACCCAGAGCTTCCGGTTGCTTGCAATTAAAACACCCCCCACTCTCATGCCTGCTGCAGTGTTCCACTGAACATCAATACAAGTTCGAGGAACAGCACCTCATTTTCCGATTAGGCACTCTACAGCCTTCCGGATTGAACATTGAGTTCAATCATTTCGGAGCATGGCTGTCCCTTTTTATTATTTTATTTCATCATTTTTATTTACCATGTGCCTGCCTTAAACTGAGTTTTTCATGTTTGTGATTTTGGCTAGGGCTGTTCATTATTCTGTCATTAACACTTTCTCTGCAGTAATGCTTTGTCTTTCACCACACCATTAGCACACTCTCTTTGCCTTTGCCCCATGACCTCCTTGTTAGTTAATCTCTCTGGCCCTCTGTCCTATCACACACCTTCCCCTTTGTTCTCTTTCACCGCACCCCCACTTTACTTGCTTAAAACCTATTACATTTCTAACCTTTGCCAGTTCTGATGAAAGGTCACTGATCTGAAACATTAACTCTGCTTCTCTTTCCACAGATGCTGCCAAACCTGCTGAGTATTTCCAGCACTAAGTTTTTATTTCAGATTTCCAGCATATGCAGTATTTAGCTTTTATTTTATTGTAAGCAGACTTGGCAATAGATTCCAGCCATATTACAGCCATCACAAGCATGAAAGCGCATCAGCCACTCGATAGTTTAATCAGCAGACACAATTGAACAATGTGGGACATGATTTGTATGTGTCCAAAACACCAATGTGCATTTATATAGCACCTTTAACGTAGTGAAATGTCCCCTGGCACTTTACAGGAGTGTTATCAAACAACATTTGATTACTAGCCATATAAGGAAATATTAGGACAGGTGACCAAAAATTTGGACAGAGAGATAGGTTTTAAACCTTCCAAATCCGTGATCTCTACCACCTAGAAGGGCAAGGGCAGCAAATGCATGGGAACACCACCAACTTAAAATTCCCTTCCTAGCCACACACCATCCTGACTTGGAACTATATCACTGTTCCTTCACGGTCACTGGGTCAAAAACCTGGAAACTCCCTTCCTAACAGCACTGTGGGTATACCCCCCACATGGACTGCACTGGCGCACCACCACCTTCTCAAGGGCAATTAGGGATGGGCAATAAATGCTGGCCTTGCTAGCGACGCCCACATCTCATGAAACGAGGGGTTTAGGGAGGGAGTTCTAGAGCTTAGGGCCTAGGCAGCTGAAGGTAGGGCCACCAATAATGGAGCAATTAAGATCAGGGATGCGCTTGAGGTCAGAATTGGAGGAGTGCAAGGATCTCGGAAGGTTGTCGCACTGGAGAAGGTTACAGAGATAGGGAGGGTTCAGGCCATGGATGGGATTTGAAAACAAGGGCATTTATCATAGTCAAAAGGGCCCCACAGGTGAAGAGTTAAGGGGCACTGACCCTGTCCAGTACAAAAGCAAAACAATCACTAATCTTGTAGAACATTCATTTGATCTCTAGCGGGCTAGGAACACACTGAGCACAGGTGTTCTCAGCATGCAGATCCAAATTGCTCCCCTGCTATCTTGAGGGACACTAACTCATGCTGAAGGCACAGCTCCAACCGGCTATGCCTTGGTTAAATGACCATTTTTGTGTGTGAGCCCGATGGCACCACAGCCGAGAACCATCTTATTCTGACATGACATGCATACAGACACGCAGTCACTGCATCATAGGACACGGGATGGCCATCAGATCCTAGAATTTTGGCTGCATTTTCTCCTCGATACCTTGAGGCAGAGAACCATTACCAACTTTTCTGAGAAAATTAACAGCACAGATCAGAATGAAACCTCAGACCCTCTGCCCCAAATAGCTGTTTCTGCCTTTACCAGCTAAGGTACTAGAGAATGCAGCTATACATTTATAATCTCCTACATGTTCAGTGCTCAACAACTAAAAAGGTCAAAAAACATCGTGAAACATAAGTAGAACAAAAAGAACAACATGACACAGATGTTCAAAATTATAAAATTTGCTAGATTATTAGTGCGTATTTCATACTTCAAGAGTTCACCTACCTAGGCTCAACTATCACCAGAAACCTGTCTCTAGATGCAGAAATCAACAAGCGCATGGGTAAGGCTTCCACTGCTATGTCCAGACTGGCCAAGAGAGTGTGGGAAAATGGCGCACTGACACGGAACACAAAAGTCCGAGTGTATCAGGCCTGTGTCCTCAGTACCTTGCTCTACGGCAGCGAGGCCTGGACAACGTATGCCAGCCAAGAGCGACGTCTCAATTCATTCCATCTTCGCTGCCTTCGGAGAATACTTGGCATCGGGTGGCAGGACTATATCTCCAACACAGAAGTCCTTGAAGCGGCCAACACCCCCAGCTTATACACACTACTGAGTCAGCGGCGCTTGAGATGGCTTGGCCATGTGAGCCGCATGGAAGATGGCAGGATCCCCAAGGACACATTGTACAGCGAGCTCGCCACTGGTATCAGACCCACCGGCCGTCCATGTCTCCGCTATAAAGACGTCTGCAAACGCGACATGAAATCGTGTGACATTGATCACAAGTCGTGGGAGTCAGTTGCCAGCATTCGCCAGAGCTGGCGGGCAGCCATAAAGACAGGGCAAAATTGTGGCGAGTCGAAGAGACTTAGTAGTTGGCAGGAAAAAAGACAGAGGCGCAAGGGGAGAGCCAACTGTGCAACAGCCCCGACAAACAAATTTCTCTGCAGCACCTGTGGAAGAGCCTGTCACTCCAGAATTGGCCTTTATAGCCACTCCAGGCGCTGCTTCACAAACCACTGACCACCTCCAGGCGCATATCCATTGTCTCTCGAGATAAGCAGGCCCAAAAGATTTCATACTAAAATTAAGGACTTGGAACTAAAATCCTTTCTACGCATACAGCACAGTTCTTAAAAGCTGGACTGTCAGGAACAGAGCCCTGTCATTTTCTCAGAAAAACCATGGTGGTAATGGTTCTGTAAAAACCATTTACATTTCATCTGGACCCACCTTCCAGTTCCCCTTTCCACAGACACTGCCTGACCCGCTGATAGTTACCAGCATTTTCTGTTTTTATTTAAGGAGTGTTACGACCGAGGTGGGAGGAGTGCACTGTTTATTCTAGTTCCATTTCTCCACAGGTCACAACATATATTTAAATGTTCCCACTTATCGATAGAGTCAATCATATACTCTATTTTTCCCCAGAATAAAGCACACCAACCAGGTTTCTTTAACAAAATTATTGCTTTATTATAAAATAAATCTTAACCAGTAATAAAGTAAAGCATTAACACACAGATTGAAATATTACAGTTCCCTTTTTACCTTAGCCCTTCACACATACACTGGTTAACCAGAAAAATAAAGGGATTTTTGTTTTTAGAGTTCTATTACAGACGCAAAAACATTTGGGCTGAATATTTGAATTGCTAATGTTGTCCCCTTGTTTAAGAAGGGTAGCAGGGATAATCCAGGTAATTATAGACCTGTGAGCCTGACGTCAGTGGTAGGGAAGCTGCTGGAGAAGATACTGAGGGATAGGATCTATTCCCATTTGGAAGAAAATGAGCTTATCAGTGATAGGCAACATGGTTTTGTGCAGGGAAGGTCATGTCTTACCAACTTAATAGAATTCTTTGAGGAAGTGACAAAGTTGATTGATGAGGGAAGGGCTGTAGATGTCATATACATGGACTTCAGTAAGGCGTTTGATAAGGTTCCCCATGGTAGGCTGATGGAGAAAGTGAAGGCGCATGGGGTCCAAGGTGTACTAGCTAGATGGATAAAGAATTGGCTGGGCAACAGGAGACAGAGAGTAGCAGTGGAAGGGAGTTTCTCAAAATGGAGACGTGTGACCAGTGGTGTTCCACAGGGATCCGTGCTGGGACCACTGTTGTTTGTGATATACATTAATGATTTGGAGGAAAGTATAGGTGGTCTGATTAGCAAGTTTGCAGACGACACTAAGATTGGTGGAGTAGCAGATACTGAAGGGGACTGTCAGAGAATACAGCAGAATATAGATAGACTGGAGAATTGGGCAGAGAAATGGCAGATGGAGTTCAATCAGGGCAAATGCGAGGTGATGCATTTTGGAAGATCCAATTCAAGAGTGAACTATACAGTAAATGGAAAAGTCCTGGGGAAAATTGATGTACAGAGAGATTTGGGTGTTCAGGTCCATTGTTCCCTGAAGGTGGCAACGCAGGTCAATAGAGTGGTCAAGAAGGCATACGGCATGCTTTCCTTCATCGGACGGGGTATTGAGTACAAGAGTTGGCAGGTCATGTTACAGTTGTATTGGACTTTGGTTCGGCCACATTTGGAATACTGCGTGCAGTTCTGGTCGCCACATTACCAAAAGGATGTGGATGCTTTGGAGAGGGTGCAGAGGAGGTTCACCAGGATGTTGCCTGGTATGGAGGGCGCTAGCTATGAAGAGAGGTTGAGTAGATTAGGATTATTTTCATTAGAAAGACAGAGGTTGAGGGGGGACCTGATTGAGGTGTACAATATCATGAGAGGTATAGACAGGGTGGATAGCAAGAAGCTTTTTCCCCCAGAGTGGGGGATTTAATTACAAGGGGACACGAGTTCAAAGTGAAAGGGGAAAAGTTTAGGGGGGATATGCGTGGAAAGTTCTTTACGCAGAGGGTGGTGGGTGCATGGAACGCATTGCCAGCCGAGGTGGTAGACGCGGGCACGATAGCATCTTTTAAGATGTATCTAGACAGATACATGAATGGGCAGGAAGTAAAGAGATACAGACCCTTAGAAAATAGGCGACAGGTTTAGATAGAGGATTTGGATCGGCGTAGGCTTGGAGGGCCGAAGGGCCTGTTCCTGTGCTGTAATTTTCTTTGTTCTCTTTGTTCTTTATTTGCTCATTCTTGAAGAAACAGCAGATGAGATATGTTGTGTTCCAAAACTGGCAGACAGACTGGCCTATGAGTGCACATAGACGGGTCACTGGGATCTTTTAGAACAGCTCTTTTCAGGCGGCGTTGAGAATTAATTTAGCAGGCTTTTCTTCAAAGACGAGACGAGATGAGTTGACACAGTGGACTTCTCAGGGTCTTTTAGAGTGGTGCTGGAAAGCTGAGCTGGGTTGTGGTCTTCTCTCCTTCCTTATGAATTCTTTTCTCTCCTTGGAGGTTCTCTTCTCTCCTTCTGCAGGCTTTTTAAAGAGATGGAACAAGCTGGGCTGAGCTGTGGTTCTGTCCTTCAGTTTTATTTTTTTTAAAACTCCGTTTAAACAGCTCACTCCCAACTTCAAACAATTTAAAAGTGAAACCGGAAACAGAAAGTCCACCTTCTGACCTGTTACTTCTCTGCACACATCTTCCCCAGTTACTTGGGCTTCTGCTCTA
This sequence comes from Heterodontus francisci, assembly GCF_036365525.1. Classification (NCBI taxonomy): domain Eukaryota; kingdom Metazoa; phylum Chordata; class Chondrichthyes; order Heterodontiformes; family Heterodontidae; genus Heterodontus; species Heterodontus francisci. The sequence goes on along the minus strand of NC_090392.1, from coordinate 77,771,278 downwards.
TTTTTAACTTGAGTCATGACAACCAGTAAATGTTGTTGTCAAACAGGTCCTTTCAGTTTCCTCGCGATGACCCTCTTGGAAAAAAAAAACGGGTCCAACATTTCTTCAGTTTGACTATGAATCCTTCAAAAATATTTTTTAATAAAAACAGAAGCACTTTCGAAACAGGAACTGAGGTTTGTTGGTCAAAAAAATTGATGTTTTGTCATAAGCAAAGGTTTTTTTTCTGCCTGTTTCAAAGGCGCTGATTCCTGCTCACTTACTGAACCATTGATGAATGCTAACCACACTTCCAGTATCTCACTCAAGCGGCCACTTGGTATCTGAGATTCCCCACAGGGAGTGTCAGCGGGGTGGTAGACCAACGCAATCCCATCTGCACGAGATATACAAACGTGCAGCTTCCAGCAGGCAGTCTTTGAACTGTAAATCACCAAATTTTATTCCCTTCTCCCTCCCAGATCTCCCCCCCCACCCCACCCCCGAGACTAACCATTTCACCCCAATTGTTGAGCCAGCTGAAATTTGTGGACTCAGTGCATAGACTAGGAATCAAACCAGAAGCTTCAGTCTTGTAACACACAATGTGTTTACTGACAGCTTTGGTGAAGCTTGCAGATTTGTGTATTTACAGGTGCTACTCTTACTAAGGTTGAAACTTCTAAATTCCCTTTTTTTGGAACCTCATGATGATTTTACATTTGCAGCCATTAAAACACTGAATGAAAGGTTTTTATTTTTAAGCACTGTTTAGCATTCTGCATGGCTAATTAAATAAAAGCCTTATTTTCTTTTCACCAACAATGTGCCACAGCCCTAGCCTCCAAATTTCTCCTCCTTTGAGCGAGACTGTTTACCAAATAATGGGGCAACATTGTGCTGTACGAATGGAGAAGTCAACCAAATTCCTTGTTTTCAAATCCCTCCTTGGCCTCGTCCCTTGCAACTTCCATAACCCTCTGAGATCTCTGCACTCCTCCACTTCCATTAAATCTGCTTCTACCACTCTCGTAGTGAATTTCACATAACAATTCACTGCATCAAAAAAAAATCTCATTACCCTCTGGCTCTTTTGTTTTGAGATAAAGTTTGTTGGGCAATGAGAAAAAGATTATCGTTTTGTCATATATCTAAGATTCCTTTCCTATCTCTCCCAAAGGTACCTTTAGTGAAAGCAGTTTCTCCCTCTTTATCAAAATTGAACACCTCTATTAAATCTCTCCATAACCTTCCCTGATCTCTCAATCATCAGCAAAGTGATGGAAGATGTCAGTGACAATGCTGTCAAGCAGCACTTACTCAGCAACAGTCTGCTCACTGATGCTCAGTTAGGGTTCTGCCAGAGGCAAGTGGCTCCCGACCACATTACAGCCTTGGTCAAAACATGGACAAATGAGCTGAATTCAAGAGCTGAGGTGCGGTGAGAGTGACTGCCCTTGACATCAAGGCAGCATTTGACTGATTGTGGCTTCAAGACAAATTGATGCCAATGGGAATAAAGGGAAAGCTCGCTACTGGGTGGAGTCATACCTAGCACAAAGAAAGACGGTTGTAGTTTTTAAGAGGCCAAACATCTCAGCCCCAGGACATGGTTGCACAAGTTCCTCAGGGTAATGTCCTAGACCCAACCATCTTCATCTGCTTCATCAATGATGTTCCTTCCAACACAAGGTCAGAAGTGGGAATGTTCCCTGATGATTGATTGCACAGTGTTCAGCTCCATTCACTAGTCCTCAGAAACTGAAGCAATCCATGCCCCCATGGCAAGTGGCATTCACACCACACAAGTGCCAGGCAATAACCATCTCCAACAAGAGAACCCAACCAGCTCCCCTTGACATTCAATAGAATTACCATTGCTGAATCTCACACCATCAACATCCTGGGGGGTTTCCATTGACCAGAAACTAAACTGGACCAGCCAAATAAATACTGTGGCTACAAGAGTAGGTCAGAGGTTGGGAATTTTGCTGTGAATAATTCACCTCCTGACTCCCGAAAACCTGTCCATCATCCACAAGGCACAAGTCAGGAGTGTGATGGAATACTCTCCACTTGTCTGGATGGGTGCAGCTCCAACACCACCTCAAGATACTCAACACCATCCAGGACAAAGCAGCCCACTTGATCAGCACCCCATCCACCAGCACTGCACAGTGGCATCAGTGTGTACCATCTACAAGATGCACTGCAGCAACTCACCAAGGCTCCTTCAACAGCACCGTACAAACCCACAACCTTAACACTGAAGGACAAGGGCAGGTGCATGCAAACACCAGCACCTGCAAGTTTGCCTCCAAGTCACACTACCCTGACTTGGAAATATATCATTCCTTCATGGTCACTTGGTCAAAATCCTAACAGCACTGTGGATGTACATGCAGTACAGGACTGCAGAGGTTCAAGAAGGTGGCCCATGACGATCAGCTTAAGGGCAATTAGGGATGGGTAATAAATGCTGGCCTTCACAGCGATGCTCACATTGCAAGAACAAATCAACAAGATCTAAAAGAGAACAATCGCAGCTTCTCGAATATCTTCATATAACTGCAGTCTTTCATCCCTCCTATCACTTTACCTCAATAGTCTATCCTCTCCTAATACTTTATTGAAAAAACAAAGTTATAGAAGAATTACAAGAACTTAAAAAAAGTGATCTTACCAGTGACCATGGAGAGTAACAGCTGCGGCTAGCGAATAATCCATGACTGATCCGGGGTAGAAGTAGGCAGCAGGTAAAAGGCCCAGTAACGTTACACTCAGTATTCGTTCGCTAGTCCAGTGTAGAGAGGCAGCTTTCGAACCAGCTAACAGAGGAAAGGACAAAACAGGATCTAATAACTGGATTTTATGATGTCCTTAAAACCAAGTACAAATCTCTCAAATAATGCTAACATAATTGTACAGTAAAGGCCTCATAAATGGCCCTATGATTCCAGCTTGTTGCAGGAATCAATTAGTGGAGGATGGTTAAAAATTCTCTACTCCTGATAATTCAAAGTCACATTTGTGCGAAAGAATTTATCCAACAATTTGAATTGAGCAACTTTGAATCAAAAGTAAGCTATAGTAAATTATATGCCAATAAAAACAGAACATAAAAGGTGCCACTGTTTAGAAATTGTGCAACATTTGAAATTCAGATCAAATTTCAGGTGTTGACTTTTGCTGTTGTAACCATTTGAAGAAGGAACATGGAAGAGAGGTGCATTTGATGAAATTGGAACCGTTTGCATTATCCATGGATCAAATCAGACACATGTACTCTTTTTCAAGAACAACGTTCTAATCCATGGTCATTTCCAATTTATTCTCATTGCCATTGACAGAAGTTTGTATTTCTGCAACACCTACATTCACCTAAACACAAACAAAAATGGAATATACCAAGGACTGAGTGTCATTGCTCACAATACATTCATGAACCCTGTGTCATGACATTATGTGACAGCACAATGTATTATTCTTCAGTTAAAATGGTTGTGTGTATAACCCGCTGTCCCCTTTGAAAATCACAAATTCTAGTTGCTATACATTCTGGTGATCAAATATAGGTTAATTGCTCTATCTCTCCCACATGTGGCTCCTAAGATCAGTCAGAAGCTATTTTATACTGCTTGGAAATGTTTTCTGTAGACTGGAGATTAATTCCTGCCTTTTTTTTCCCCCCAATGGGACTGAAATATGCATGTAGTAGAGTGTGACATCAGAAATACGACAAGAATTGCATTTCTGTTGAACTTCTCATTATAGAAAGACAACTGAAAAATCTTTACATGGAGCTAAAGGCAGTGACTGCCAATTAACAGGAGGAAAGGGAGAAGAACAGAATTGTGGCCTGGGAACCTAAAACACGGTTACAGGAGGAGTTTTAAGCACATTTTTGAAAGGGCTCAGGGAGATGGCAAGGTGGAAGGGAGTAGGCAGGAAGTACAGGGGACAGGGGGATTGTGGCCAGCGATGGAGCAGAAAGATGGGGACAAGGAAAAGACCAGTGCCAAAGGAAGACTTGTATTTACATAGAGACTCCTACAATCTCAGGACTTCCTAAAGTACTTTGAAGCCAATGAAATCCTTCTGAAGTGTAGTCACTTTTCTAATGTAGGTAACATGGCAGCGAACTCGCCTATTTTTCTTCAAAATAGTGGCGTGGGATATTTTACAATCACCTGAGAGGGAAAGAATGGCCTCAGTTTAATGTTGTCTCCGGAAGAGGCACCTCCAATAGTGCAGCACTCCCTCAGTACTGCACTACAAGTGTCAGCTTAGATTTTGTGCTCAAGGCTCTGGAATGGGACTTGAACTCACAACCTTCTGACTCGGGGGTGGGAATATTACCCATGGAGCTGCAGCTGAACACCTAAGGAGCAGCAGGTGTATGCGTGCAGGGAGGGATGAGAGGCCAAAGAGGCATTTAAAAGCAAGGATTTCAATCTTGCAGTCAACATAGAGGCACATTAGAACTTGCAGTGGAAGGGGATTATGAACAGGGACATTTTGTGTTAGTAAGGAGGCAGCCTGCAGTATTTTGCACAAGTTCTGGCCTGAGTTAGGCAGGTTGGAAGGAGAGCATTAGAGAAGGTGACAAAGGCCAACACTTGTTGTTTAGGTCCACACATAAACAATAGTCACTTCCATGAGGTAGCAGAGGGCAACTGACATCAAAAGGCACCTCAAAAAGGAATTGTCTTCAGAACAGATGGGGAAAGGGGGGAAATTACTGAAAAAGGAGGTGGAGATAAAATGGTATTATGTAACAATTCAGAAAGTACCCCCACCCTTCTCAGACAGCACAGGGTGTTAGTAGTTAAGCCCCTACATATAACAGTAGGCAGAGGAGTTCCTAAGAAACAGGCCTAGAATGAGTTCTACTTATTTGGGGGCTGCTGGGGGTGAGAAATGCAAGAAAGACAATGAAACACACAGTGACAGAAATCCAAGTAGAAAAGGCTTGGAAGAAATTGAGCAAACCTGAATATAGACCAAGCAGCTGAAGAAGCAGACCCAGTGCAACTGAATCATCAGTGACAAGAGAAACCTTTAAGTCTGTGACCAGACCACATTGCTAAATCAGGTGCCATACTGCAACCCGTTTAAAAACTGGGTCCACCAGTCTGCCACTGGGATAAGGGAATCAGAATAACAACAACGTAAACAAATGTCATTCTTAGAAACTGCACCAGTATAAAAAAAGTGGATTTTCTCTTAAATCAAAATGCACCAACTATTTTCTTTTCTCATGTGTCTATATAGCAAGATAAAAATCACTGCCCACCCATACAGTAACCACATGCAAGGTAAGCATAAGAACATTCAACTCACACATTCATTTTGCTTTGAAGTAAACTTTAATGGTGACTTAGGGCAGTTCTAGAAAGTTCTCAGGCAGTTTTTACTCAGGATGGAATTATACATTGCTACAGTGGTATAGATTCCTATAACATTATCCCAGAAATTGTCCTTGATAGCTCACATCCCAGAGGCCATCCTTTACTGATGAGAAAGGTCACAGACCTGAAACGTAAACTCTGTTTCTCTCTCCACAGATGCTTCCAGGCCTGATTATTTCCAGCATTTTCTATTTTTATGCCACCCTTCACTGGCCTGGCACTAGAAAATTTACATATACCACATGCAGAATTAGCACCAACTAACATTATACTGAATACAAAACTGGATCATATTACTCAAGAAACTTAATGCCAATCTCCTGCCACATCAGAGACCTTAAGCAAACCTGCCCTTGCGTGCATCTAGCTGGATAGCCTAAGTTCCGTTCCCCCAATTCGTCAGGAGGAGAAAAGTGTTTTAGGAGATGGAGTGCTCCTGGGACCCATCTATCAAGTAAAATGATAGGGCTTTGGACTTTTACACATTATGAGGGCAGCTCTGCTACTAATAATGTGCTCCTGATTTGTGTCACTGCAGGTAGAACCATGCTGCATCCTAGCAACAGGCACAAGTAATGTATCCAAGGCAAGATAGGCCAGAGGAAGAAAAAACATGAAGCAAGGAGAACGACTCAAGGGAGTGGGTTGGGAAACAGCTCTCAGCCTTTCAGTATGTCACTCTGGAGACATCCCGTGGGAGCTGTTTAACTGGTCCAAGGCAACTGACAGCCTTGATAGGGAAATATCTGGCCTTGGCTGAGCTGAAACAGGCAGGTGCTCTTTTCTCTAGAAACGTCTGAGGAGTGACCTGATAAAGGCAACCAAAGAGTCTGAATAGGGTTGAGAGGAGAAAATGTTTGCACTTTTGGTGGAGCTCCAAAACCATGGCCATGAATATAAAAACAATCACAAATAAATCAAAAGGGAATTCAGGAGAAACTTCTTTATGCAGAGACTGGTGAGAACGTGGAATTTCACTACCACTAGGAATAGTTAGAAATATAGAAAATTTACAGCACAGCAGAAGGCCATTGGCCATCTTCGCTGTGCTGACCAAAAAGCAGCAATCCAACCGTACCCCATTTTCCAGCTCTTGGTCAGTAGCCTTGTAGATTACAACACTTTAGGTGCATATCCAAGTAGTTTGTAAATACGATTAGAATCTCTGCCTCTACCATCCTTTCAGGCAGTGAATTCCAGATCCTACCACCCTCTGGGTGAAACAAATTTCACAACACCCCTCTAATGCTTCTGCCAATTACTTTAAATCTATCCCCCCTGGTTATTCACCTCTTTACTAAAGGAAATGGGTCCTTCATATCCACTCCATCTCGGCACCTCATAATTTTATACATCTCAATTAAATCTCCCTTCAACCTCCTGTGTTCCAGAGAAAACAACCCCAGCTTATCCAACCTTTTCACGGATAAAATTCTCCATTCCTGGCAACATCCTCATAAACCTCCTCTGTACCCTCTCTGTGATCATATCCTTTCTGTAATGCAGTGACCAGAACTGTACGCAGTATGCTAGTTGTGGCCTATCTAGTGCTTTATACAGTTCGAGCAAACCTCCCTGCTCTTATATACTGTGCTTCCACTAATAAAGGGAAGTAACCCATATGTCTTCTTAACCTCTTTATCGACCTGCTCTGCTATTTTCAGGGATCCGTGGACATGCACTCCAAGGTCCCTCTGTTCCTATATACCTCTCAGTATCCTACCATATATTGTGCATTCCCTTACTTTGTTCGCTTTCCCCAAATGCATTACTTCACATCACTCTGCAATGAATCCCCTTTGCCACTTTTCCTCTCACCCGACAATCCCATTGATGTTTTCCTGCAGTCGACAGTTTTCTTCCTCAATATCCACCACACGGTCAATTTTTTATCATCTGCAAATCTAATTGTACTCTCTACATTTAAGTCTAAATTATTGATATATACCATGAGGAGCAAGAGACCCTGTACTGAGCCCTGAAGAATCCCACCGGAAACAATCTTTCAGTCATAAATACACCTGTCAACCATTACCCTTTGCTTCCTGCCAGAGCTAATTTTGGATCCAACTCATCACTTTCCTTTGGATCCCATGGGCTTTTAATTTTGTGACCAGTGCGCCACATGAGGCCTTGTTAAAATCCACAAAGACTACATCTTTGTTAACTCCTCAAAAAAAATGTAATCATGTCAGTAAGACACATATTTTCATTAACAAGTCCTTGCTGACTGCAGTTGATTAATCCTTGCTTTTCAAAATGTGATTTATACTGAGCCGCAGAACTTTTTCCAATAATTTGTCCACCACCAAGGTTAGGCTCCCTGGCCTGTAATTTCTTGGCCTATCCTTTCCTCCCTTTTTAAACAATGGTACAATGTTAGCAGCCCTCGGGCACCACACCTGTAGCCAGAGAGGATTTGAAAATGATTATTGAGGCAAATAGTATGGATGTATGCAAGAGGAGACTAAATGAGCACATGAGAGCTCAAAGAATAGAAGGATATGCTGATAAGGTGAGATGAAGAGAATCATGTGGAGCATAAATAAAAGCAAAATACTGCGGATGCTGGAAATCTGAAATAAAAACAAGAAATGCTGGAACCACTCAGCAGGTCTGGCAGCATCTGTGGAAAGAAAAGCAGAGTTAACGTTTCGGGTCAGTGACCCTTCTTCGGAAGGAGCATAAATGCTGGCATAGACCAGTTGGGGCAAATTGTCCGTTTTTGAGCTGTAGGCTCAATGTAACTCAACATTTAGTTCAGGTCGTTAGAAACTGTGGACACAAATCTACATCCTATAGCTTCATTTTGGGGCATATTAATGCACTGTGTTTTTGAATCAATGATTCTCTTCTTGTTGCTGATTTGCTTCCTTATATTCCTCTCCTAGCTGGGGTATAGTTTCACAGGGACAGTCACACTCTGTGTAAGCCAAGACAACAAGTGGCAAATGGTAATTGAACTAAAGGGAATACCACAGCCAAGCCTAACTGTGTCCTCTCCGAAGAAGCCCATACCTGCCCATTCCAGCAGGGAAGCAATCAATTCCTAAAATTAGCTGATTTTCCCCCTTCCTGGCCCAGAGGTGCCAAAAGCCAATGATAGTGCCCAACTGCTCCCCCAGCAGAGATCAACTCTCTGCACAGACCAGGGGTCATGTCTGAAACATTTGGAAAGCATCTGAGAGCGCAGATTTTTAACAGTAACAGAATAAGGTTGCAGAAAGATGCAGTTCCGATATGCGTTTTAATTTTTGTATCATTTCCCATCTTAGGGCAGATTAATAGACTAATGGTAGGGAGAACATGATTTTAGCACATTCAGTTCCCTAATCCTGCAGAGTTAACATTTATAGCAATACTATTGCAGTCGGCATTGAGCTGAAGTCAGACATGTGAAGGAAGGGAAGGAAAGGCGTTGATCAACACTGGACCACTCTTGCACATGGCACAGTAGCCTGGTTAAGGGCCAGGTCAGGGAGCAACCAGGCTTCCCACTTTTCTTCTCAGTTGCAAGTTATGTGGGCCTGGGGAGACAGAGCTGAAAACAGTCACTATAGAAAGTAACAGCACTAAAATAAACACTCGTTGAATGGTTCCAGCTCGTTTGGATAACTGGAATAGGCACACGCCATTAAAGAATTACACAATAGTTTACGTCATCACATTACAGGAAGGATGCGATCACTCTAGAGAGGGTACAGAGGATATTTATGACGATATTACCAGGAATGGAGAATTTTAACTAGGGAGAAAGATTGGATAGGCTACATTAAAGCACTGTAATGCCTTATATGTGAGGTAAAGGTCTGCAAAGGAAACCCGACCGAGCCCGAATCGGGTAGCAAGCCTTTACCCATGCACTGATGTAAAGGCCTGCTACCCGAACTGACCCCGACGGGACCCAACATGCGTCAAGTTCAGGTCGGGTCGCACTTCCGGGTCCAGCATTCAAGCTCGGTCGGGTTTCCTTTGCAGACCTTTAGGCTACAACGCCCACATTTTTGGCCCCATTTGTTAATCCCATCCATTCGTTCTTGCCTCCCATTTGGTATCCATTTTTTTTCCCCTCTAGCACACTGCAAGGTGCTGAGATTTCTTTAATGTGGAACTATACAAACGTAAGGCTCTGTTGTAAAAACAGCACATTTCTATGCCTTTACTGCCACCTCGTGTTTACAACAGTATGCTGCAACACATTCCACCAAAATAACTCAAGCTGTAAATCTGCATGAAAGCACACCTGAAATCTACTGTAAACACAGAGCAGTGGATAACTGAAAGGAGAAGCAGCTTTTTGCAATAACGCTGAGCTGCAAATTATTTTGCGATGGTGTAATTTTGTTTTCTGTACAGTTTTAATCAGAAAGATGCAATTCAAAAAAAAACATGGGGGAAAAAATTCTGTACAGAAAAATGGGTATGTTTGTGTTTCAAGTGCAGACCCTTGAGAATGCTGAGTTCGGAAGAAGGTTCTGCACCAAAAAAACATTGGAACAGGAGGAGGCCATTCAGCTCCTCGAACCTATTTCACCATTCACTTAGATCTGTATCTTAAATCTATCCATCTGCCTTGGTTCGAAAACCCTTCATACCCTTGCTGAACAAAAATCTATCAATCGCAGTTTTGAAATCTTCAACTGAAGCCCAGCCTCAACAGCATTTTTGGGGAGACTTTTCCAGATTTCCACTACCCTTTGTGTGGAAAAAGTGCTTCTTCACATCAACCCTTAACAGCCTAGCTCTAATTTTGGAGTTCAGGATCCCCCCACCAAAGGAAATAGTTTCCCTCAATCTATCCTAATTATCTTAAACACCTCAATTAGATCACCCCATGATCAAGCCTAGTATTTAAAAAGTACTGGAAATCTGAAATAAAAACAGGAAATGTTGTAAATACTCAACACGTCAGGCAGCATTTATAGAGAAAGAAACAAAGTTAATATTTCAAGTCAATGACCTTTCCTCAGACCAAGTCAATGCAAACCTGTTCTCATAATTTAACCCTTTTAGCCCCGGTATCATTCTGGTGAATCTCCATTGCACCCTCTGCAAGATCAAAAGGAAATGCTGCAGATGCAAGCCTGGCTCCAGGATTTAATTTAGGCCAAAACCTCTGAACAATATCAGAGGTGCAATCCTTCAAATGAGATCTTAAACCAAGGTTCCACCTGGGAAATAGATTCGAGAGGCTGAATGGCCTAATTCAATGTGAAGCCTATTGGGATATTTCTGTGAAATGTGATAAAGTGCTATGTAAAATGTTGTTCTTCCTTTCTTACAGCCCCAGTTGATCCGCATTTCTCTCACATACCATCCATGGTTTTGATACACATAACCTGTGTACAAGTATATTGCTTTGCCACACTATGTTTTATTACTATTGTAGAATATTTTCTTTCCTCTTCAGTTCATCTGCTCCCACACTACCACAGCTAATCTGTAACCAGCCACAAGCTTTCAAAGAGAAACCCAGAGAGAACTTCCTGTGTGATCGTAACTTGTGACAAATAACCTGGCCTCTGTCCATGTGTCTGAATCCCAGCCCTATTGTCACAGGAAGGAATTATGGGAACAGCTCCCCATTCCACCCATCTTCCCATAAAGAGAAAAAGCTCAATATCACAGAACCCCGCAGTTACAACACTTACTCAAATGGCTGGGAGACGTGTGAATCTGCGAAGTCAGAAGCACTGGGGGCTGCTGGGTCTTTCTGGAAGCGACAAGAGGCCTGGCCGCCAATGATATAGTGAAGAACGGTGCTGGAGAGAAGCAGGGAGAAACAGGCATTAAGCTTTCTCAACAGCAGCTGCAAAACATGATACTTTCAAAATTTACTTAACCAAGTCATTAATTCTCCATAGATGGGGGTTACAATAAACTTATACACATGCGTGTATACACATTATAAATGTGCCTGTGTGCGTTTGGCAAACTTTTGCTTATTAAACATAGGAACAGGAGGAGACCATTCTCTTCTGCCATTCATTAAGATTATGGCTGATCTTAACTCCTTTTACTCGCTTTGCTTCCATAACCCTTAACACCCTTGCCTAACAAAATCTTTCAATCTCAGTTTTGACATTTTCAAATGACCTCCAGCCTCAACAGCTTCGTAGGGAATAGAGTTCCAGATTGCCACGACCCTTTAAGTAAAGAAGTGCTTCCTGACATCGCCCCTGAATGGCCTTGCTCTACCTTATGCTGAACTCCCTCAAAGAAAATTATTTCTCTCTAGCTATTGTTGCTGCAGGGTAGATAAACAAACCACGTGACAGTTTTATCACAAGTAATGTCATGGTTCAGTGATGAAATGCATAAAGATGGAGATTAATGTGGGAAATAGATTCCCAAAAGAAATGACAGACCTTGTCCAACTGGCCATGCTTCCTATGAATGTTCAAAGCTCATCCTCTGAAGGAGGGAGGGAGAAGTCACAGCTGGGTCCAATCTTTGCACTGGTGGGAGTTTTGAAGGAGTCTGCAGTATATGAATGGGACATTTTGTGCAGCCCCATTTGGTGGGCAACCTCCATGAATATAATATTTACCTACCTACCTCTCTCTCTACCCCACATCCATCTCAAAACCCAGCTTTTCGACCAAGCTTTCAGTCAGTTCTCCTAACTCTCTCCAAGACTCACTGCTTATACTTATATTCCTTTTATCTGCTGTTTCTCTGATCCCTCCCTCCATTCCCCAAAGTACATGTAAAGCTCCTTGTGACATTTTCTACATTAAAGGCTTGGTATTTAAGTGCAAGTTGCGTCTTTTGTCGAGAGATTTAGGATTTAAGTTCCAATCCCAAACAGGTGAGGAAAATAAATCACAGCAACAAACATCCTCCAGGAAGCTGCGACTGCTCTTCCTTGTCCTCCAAATATCTATGGTCTTTTTCACACATTAAAAGTATGAAAGATTATACTTCCTGAATAGGTTCTGTTACAAATCATAACACATTAAACTCTGAACGCCCAGAAAAGTGCAACATGTAAAATAAATGCAAGGCACTTTGTTTAAATCCAGATAAAATCAAACAGCATATCCGGACTCTGGATGAGTCAGCCTTTGAACTGGGATGGCTAGCAACAACTTGCATTTAAATATTGCCTTTTATAGAGTAAATGTCTCGAGGTACTTCACAGGCAGGAAAAAAATGGACTCCAAGCAGAAGCGTTAAGTAAGTAACTGAAGGTGTGGTGGAATAAATAGACTTTGAGAAGGCTTTCAAAAGTGGAGAGAAAAGCAGCAAGGTGGTGGGTGTTAGGAAGAGTGTTCCTGGGTCTAGAGGTAGAAAAGCTGAAGGTTCTTCTGCAGGTGTCAGGGAAACGCACAGGAGGCCAGGGGTGGAAGAGTGGAAGGCACATACCAGCATGGACAATTGAGGCGGTCACAACTGGAGGGATGGTGCATCACTGTGGGCAGTTTTACAAATAGGAAAATAAACTTACATTTAACACTGTGGAAAGGACAGAACAACTAAGTGGGATCTCCCACATGATTGGATGGGTAGTGGACTTTTGGATGACTTTGAACTTTTGTAGGGTGATGCTTGGAAGTACTGAAATCTAGCCTGGAGATGATAAAGATGGGGATATGGGTCTTAGAAGTAGTCAAAATATGGATTTAATGTTAGCTTGGGGCCAAATAGGTCTTCAAGCCTGTTCACAGTGTGAAGGAGGAGGATGTTCTTGGTCTTGCAAGTGTCAAGTTGAAGGATGTTCTGAGGCAGCAACAACCCAATGTTGGCAAGCAGTCAGTTAATAGACTGATGGATGCGAAATTCAGAATGGCTGTGCAGAGAAACAGCTGGATACTATTTGAACACAAATGGTAGCTGATACTGCCCCACACTCCCATTCCCTTTTTTTTTTAATTCATTCATGGGATGTGGGCATCGCTGGCTAGGCCAGCATTTATTGCCCATCCCTAATTGCCCTCGAGAAGGTGGCCTTCTTGAACCGCTGCAGTCCATGTGGGGTAGGTACACCCACAGTGCTGTTAGGAAGGGAGTTCCAGGATTTTGACCCAGCGACAGTGAAGGAACGGAAATATAGTTCCAAGTCAGGATGGTGTGTGACTTGGAGGGGAACTTGCAGGTGGTGGTGTTCCCTTGTATTTGCTGCCCTTGTCCTTCTAGTTGGTAGAGGTCACGGGTTTGGAAGGAGCTGTCTAAGGAGCCTCGGTGCATTGCTGCAGTGCATCTTGTAGATGGTACACACTGCTGCCACTGTGCGTCGGTGGTGGAGGGAGTGAATGTTTGTAGATGGGGTGCCAATCAAGTGAGCTGCTTTGTCTTGGATGGTGTCGAGCTTCGAGTGTTGTTGGAGCTGCACCCATCCAGGCAAGTGGAGAGTATTCCATCACACTCCTGACTTGTGCCTTCTAGATGGTGGACAGGCTTTGGTCAGTCAGGAGGTGAGTTACTCACCACAGGATTCCTAGCCTCTGACCTGCTCTTGTAGCAACGGTATTTGTATGGCTACTCCAGTTCAGTTTCTGGTCAATGGTAGCCCCTAGGATGTTGATAGTGGGGGATTCAGCGATGGTAATGCCGTTGAATGTCAAGGGGAGATAGTTAGATTCTCTCTTGTTGGAGATGGTCATTGCCCGGCACTTGTGTGGCACGAATGTTACTTGCCACTTATCAGCCCAAGCCTGGATATTGTCCAGGTCTTGCTGCATTTCTACACAGACTGCTTCAGTATCTGAGGAGTCACGAATGGTGCTGTACATTGTGCAATCATCAGCGAACATCCTGACTTCTGACCTTATGATTGAAGGAAGGTCATTGATGAAGCAGCTGAAGATGGTTGGGCCTAGGACACGACCCTGAGGAACTCCTGCAGTGATGTCCTGGAGCTCAGATGACTGACCTCCAACAACCACAACCATCTTTCTTTGTGCTAGGTATGACTCCAGCCAGCGGAGGGTTTTCCCCGATTCCCACTGACCTCAGTTTTGCTGGGACTCCTTGATGCCATACTCGGTCAAATGCTGCCTTGATGTCAAGGGCAGTCACTCTCACCTCACCTCTGGAGTTCAGCTCTTTTGTCCATGTCTGAACCAAGGCTGTAATGAGGTCAGGAGCTGAGTGTCCCTGGCAGAACCCAAACTGAGCGTCACTGAGCAGGTTATTACTATGCAAGTGCCACTTGATGGGACTGTTGATGACACCTTACTTCACTTTACTGATGATTGAGAGTAGACTGATGGGGCGGTAAATGGCTGGGTTGGGCTTGTCCTGCTTTTTGTGTACTGGACATATCTGGGCAATTTTTCACATTGCAGGGTAGATGCCAGTGTTGTAGCTGTACTGGAACAGCTTGGCTAGGGGCGCGGCAAGTTCTGGAGCACAGGTCTTCAGTACTATTGCCGGAATATTGTCAGGGCCCATAGCTTTTGCAGTATCCAGTGCCTTCAGTCGTTTCTTGAGATCACGCGGAGTGAATCGAATTGGCTGAAGTCTGGCATCTGTGATGTTGGGGACTTCAGGAGGAGGCCGAGATGGTTCATCAACTCGGTACTTCTGGCTGAAGAATGTTGCAAATGCTTCAGCCTTATCTTTTGCACTGATGTGCTGAGCTCCCCCATCATTGAGGATGGGGATATTTGTGGAGCTACTTCCTCCAGTTAGTTGGAGAGTATCGTCAAAGGGAAGACGGGACTTTGTCTCCACAAGGACTACTAATACTATCATGGACAGATGCATCAGTGGCAGGCAGATTGGTGAGGACGAGGTCAAGTATATTTTTCTCTCTTGTTGGTTTGCTCACCACCTGCCGCACAGTCTAGCAGCTTTGTCCTTTAGGACTCGACCAGCTCGGTCAGTAGTGGTGCTACCGAGCCACGCTTGGTGATGGACATTGAAATCTCCCACCTGGAGTACATTCTGTCCCCTTGCCACCCACTGCTCCCTCCAAGTGGTGTTCAACATGAGGAGTACTGATTCATCCGCCGAGGTGGAGATGGGGCGGGGTTGGTGGTAATCAGGAGGTTACCTTGCCCATGTTTGCCCTGATGCCGTGAGACTTCATGGGGTCCAGAGTTGATGTTGAGGACTCCCAGGGAAACTCCCTCCCAACTGTATACCACTGTGCCTCCACCTCTGCTGGGCCTGTCCTGCCGGTAGGACAGGACATACCCGGGGATGGTGATGACGGTGTCTGGGACATTGTTTGTACGGTATGATTCCATGAGTATGATTATGTCAGGCTGTTGCTTGACTAGTCTGTGGGACAGCTCTCCCAACTTTGGCACAAGTCCCCAGATATTAGTAAGGAGGACTTTGCAGGGTCGACCGGGCTGGGTTTGCCATTGTCATTTCCAGTGCCTAGGTCAATGCTAGGTGATTGTCCAGTTTCATTCCTTATTGACTTCGTAGCGGTTAGATACAACTGAGTGGCTTGCTAGGCTATTTCAGAGGGCATTTAAGAATCACCCACATTGCTGTGGGTCTGGAGTCCAGACCAGGCAAGGACAGCAGATTTCCTTTCCTAAAAGGACATTTGTGAACCAGATGGGTTTTCACAACAATCGACAGTGGTTTAATGGCCATCATTGAACTAGCTTTTCTGTTTAATTCTGCCGTGGTGGGATTCAAACACATGTCCCCAGAGCAATAACTCGGGTCTCTGGGTTACTAGTCCAGTGACAATACCACTGTGCCACCACTTCCTTGTGAAGGAATGAGCTCGATGACCGTTTTATGCTTTCTTGTATTTTTGTCTGGAGCAATTATGGCCCATGCAAAATGCTTTCTGTTCGCGAATGTTGTATTATCTTGTTTTTTTTAACCTGCCTTATCTGGTCAGAGTCCTTATTTATGCAAGCTGTCCTGTGTAGCATTATTGGTATCCTGCACTTTGAGTTGAGTGCAAGATCGGTTCTGATCTCATGACAATATTATTGGCATCATAATAATGTTATACAAGGGTAGGCGATGGCATAGTGGTATTATCACTGGACTAGTAACCCAGAGACCCAGGGTATTTCTCTGGGGCCATGGGTTCGAATCCCACCACAGCAGAAGGTGGAATTTGAATTTAATTAATAAATCTGGAATTAAAAGCTAGTCTAATGATGGCCATGAAACCATT
Organism: Heterodontus francisci; assembly: GCF_036365525.1. Lineage (NCBI taxonomy): Eukaryota > Metazoa > Chordata > Chondrichthyes > Heterodontiformes > Heterodontidae > Heterodontus > Heterodontus francisci. Next base: position 77,754,790 of record NC_090392.1, on the reverse strand, counting down.
GTCGATTGTTGTAAAAACCCATCTGGTTCACTAATGTCCTTTAGGGAAGGAAATCTGCTGTCCTTACCTGGTCTGGCCTACATATGACTCCAGACCCACAGCAATGTGGTTAACTCTTACATGCCCTCTGAAATGGCCTAGCAAGCCACTCAGTTGTACCTAACTGCTACAAAGTCAATAAAAAGGAATGAAACCAGACGGACCACCCGGCATCGACCTAGGCACTGGAAAGGACAACGACAAACCCAGCCCTGTCGACCCTGCAAAGTCCTCTTCTGGGGGCTTGTGCCAAAGTTGGGAGAGCTGTCCCACAGACTAGTCATACTCACGGAATCATACCTTACAGACAATGTCCCAGACACTGCCATCACCATCCCCGGGTATGTTCTGTCCCACCGGCAGGACAGACCCACCAGAGGTGGTGGCACAGTGGCATACAGTAGGGAGGGAGTTGCCCTGGGAGTCCTCAACATTGACTCCGGACCCCATGAAGTCTCTTGGCATCAGGTCAAACATGGGCAAGGTAACCTCCTACTGATTACCACCTACCGCCCTCCCTCAGCTGATGACTCAGTACTCCTCCATGTTGAACACCACTTGGAGGAAGCACTGAGGGTGGCAAGGGGACAAAATGTACTCTGGGTGGGGGACTTCAATGTCCATCACCAAGAGTGGCTCGGTAGCACCACTACTGACCGAGCTGGCCAAGTCCTAAAGGACATAGCTGTTAGACTGGGTCTGCAGCAGGTGGTGGGGGAACCAACACGAGGGAAAAACATACTTGACCTCGTCCTCACCAAACTGCCTGTCGCAGATGCTACTGTCCATGACAGTATTGGTAGGAGTGACCACCGCACAGTCCTTGTGGAGACGAAGTGCCGCCTTTACATTGAGGATACCGTCCATCGTGTTGTGTGGCACTATCATCATGCTAAATGGGATAGATTTCGAACAGATCTAGCAATGCAAAACTGGGCATCCATGAGGCACTGTGGGCCATCAGCAGCAGCAGAATTGTACTCAACCACAATCTGTAACCTCATGGCCCGGCATATCCCCCACTCTACCAATACCATCAAGTCAGGAGACCAACCCTGGTTCAATGAAGAGTGCAGGAGGGCATGCCAGGAGCAGCACCAGGCATACCTCAAAATGAGGTGTCAACCTGGTGAAGCTACAACCCAGGACTACTTGCATGCCAAACTGCATAAGCAGCATGTGATAGACAGAGATAAGCGATCCCATTACCAACGGATCAGATCTAAGCTCAGCAGTCATGCCAAATCCATTCGTGAATGGTGGTGGACAATTAAACAACTAACTGGAGGAGGTGTCTCCACAAATATCCCCATCTTCAACAATGGGACAGCCCAGCACATCAGTGCAAAAGATAAGGCTGAAGCATTTACAACAATCTTCAGCAGAAGTGCCAAGTTGATAATCCATCTCGGCCTCCTCCTGAAGTCCCCAGCATCACAGATGCCAGTCTTCAGCCAACTCAATTCACTCCGCGTGATATCAAGAAATGACTGAAGGCACTGGATACTGCAAAGGCTATGGGCCCTGACAACATTCCAGCAATAGTTCTGAAGACCTGTGCTCCAGAACATGCCGCGCTCCTAACCAAGCTGTTCCAGTACAACTACAACACTGGCATTTACCCAGCAATGTGGAAAATTGCCCAGGTACGTCCTGTACACAAAAAGCAGGACAAGTACAACCCGGCCAATTGCCACCCCATCAGTCTACTCTCAATCATCAGTAAAGTGATGGAAGGTGTCGTCGACATTTCTATCAAGCAGCACTTGCTCAGCAATAACCTGCTCAGTGACACTCAGTTTGGGTTCCGCCAGGGCCACTCAGCTCCTGACCTCATTACAGCCTTGGTCCAAACATGGACAAAAGAGCTGAATTCCAATAGCGAGGCGACAGTGACTGCCCTTGACATCAAGGCAGCATTTGACTGAGGATGGCATCAAGGAGCCCTAGCAAAACTGAAGTCAAAGGGAATCAGGGGGAAAACTCTCCACTGGTTGGAGTCATACCTAGCACAAAGGAAGATGGTTGTGGTTGTTGGAGGTCAAGCATCTCAGCTCCATGCAATCACTGCAGGAGTTCCTCAGGGTAGTGTTCCAGGCCCAACCATCTTCAGCTGTCTCATCAATGACTTTCCTTCAATCATAAGGCCAGACGTTATGATGTTCGCTGATGATTGCACAATGTTCAGCACCATTCGCGACTCCTCACATACTGAAGCAGTCCGTGTAGAAATGCAGCAAGACCTGCCCAATATCCAGGCTTGTGCTTATAAGTGGCAAGTAACATTCATGCCACACAAGTGCCTGGCAATGACCATCTCCAACAAGAATCTAATCACCAACCCTGGACATTCAGTGGCATTACGATCGCTGAATCCCCCACTATCAACATCCTGGGGGTTACCATTGACCAGAAACTCAACTGGAGTAGCCATATAAATACTGTGGCTACAAGAGCAGGTCACAGGCTAGGAATCAAGGGGTGAGTAACTCACCTCTTGACTCCCCAAAGCCTATCCATCTAAAAGGCATAAGTCAGGAGTGTGATGGAATACTCTCCACTTGCCTGGATAGGTGCAGCTCCAACAACATTCAAGAAGCTTGACACCATCCAGGACAGAGCAGCTCGCTTGATTGGCACCCCATCCACCACCTTCAACATTCACTCCCTCCAGCATCGACGTATAATGGCAGCACTGTGTACCATCTACAAGATGCACTACAGCAATGCACCAAGGCTCCTTAGACAGCACCTTCCAAACCCACGACCTCTACCACCTAGAAGGTGAAGGACAGCAGATGCATGGGAATATCACCTGCAAGTTCCCCTCCAAGCCACACATCATCCTGACTTGGAACTATATCTCCGTTCCTTCACTTTCGCTGGGTCAAAATCCGAACAGCACTGCAAGTATGCCTACACCACATGGACTACAGCAGTTCAAGAAGGCAGCTCACCACCACATTCTCATGGGCAATTAGGGATGGGCAATAAATGCTGACCTAGCCAGCGACACACACATCCCAGGAACGAATAAGAGTACAATCCACTCTATCATGTACTCTACTTAATCCATTTAATCTCTTAAAAACTGCATACCTATGTCTTTACCCCCAAAGGATATTTAACAAAATTCCTAAAGGTTAAAGAAAAACTAAATAAATCTGGACACCGGAATTTACAAGAATATAAAAAATAGGAACAATGCATATTACCTTAAAATGGGACTGAAATACACCTGCAAACCCTGGTACAATTACAGTCACCTCTAACCCCATTGAAGGCCAATAAATCCCAGGGCCTGATAATCTACATCCCAGAGTACTTAAGGAAGTGGCCCGAGAAATAGTGGATGCATTGGTGGTCATCTTGCAAGATTCTATAGACTCGAACAGTTCCTACAGATTGAAGGGTAGCTAATGTAATAAAAGCAAAATACTGCGAATGCTGGAAATCTGAAATAAAAACAAGAAATGCTGGAACCACTCAGCAGGTCTGGCAGCATCTGTGAAAAGAGAAGCAGAGTTAACGTTTCGGGTCAGTGACCCTTCTTCGTCACTGACAAATATTAGAAAAGTCACAGGTTATAAGCAAGCGAAGTGGGGATGGGGCAAGAGATAACAAAGGAGAAGGTGTAGATTGGACCAGGCCACATAGCTGACCAAAAGGTCCTGGAGCAAAGGCAAACAATATGAAAATGGTGTGTTGAAAGACAAAGCATTAGTACAGATTAGGTGTGAATACACTGAATATTGAACAGCAGCAAGTGCAATCCTGAAGAAAAACAGTGGGTAAGCAAACTGAACAAACTAAGATGAAATGAAATAAATGCAAAAAAAAATTGTAAAAAATGTAAAAAATAATGTAAAAAAAAGAGAAGAAAAAATAACTGAAAATGAAAGTAAAATGGGGGGCCCGTCATGCTCTGAAATTATTGAGCTAATGTAACCCCGCTATTTAAAAAGGGAGGTAGAGAGAAAGCCTGACGTCGGTAGTGGGGAAAATTCTAGAGTCCATTATCAAAGATTTTATAGCCGAACACTTGGAGAACAGTGGGAGAATCGAACAGAGTCAGCATGGATTTAGAACAAAGAACAGTACAGCACAGGAACAGGCCATTTGGCCCTCCAAGCCTGAGCCGATCTTGATGCCTGCCTAAACTAAAACCTTCTGCATTTCCGGGGTCCATATCCCTCTATTCCCTTCCTATTCATGTATTTTTCAAGATGTCTCTTAAACGTCGCTATCGTATCTGCTTCCACCACCTCCCCCGTCAGCAAGTTCCAGGCACTCACCACCCTCTGTGTAAAAAAACTTGCCTCGCACATCCCCTCTAAACTTTGCCCCTCTCACCTTAAACCAATGTCCCCTAGTAACTGATTCTTCCACCCTGGGAAAAAGCTTCTGACTATCCACTCTGTCCATGCCGCTCATAACTTTGTAAACCTCTATCATGTCGCCCCACCACCCCTGTCGTTCCAGTGAAAACAATCAGAGTTTTTCCAACCTCTCCTCATAGCTAATACCCTCCAGACCAGGCAACATCCTGGTAAACCTCCTCTGTACCCTCTCCAAAGCCTCCACGTCCTTCTGGTAGTGTGGCGACCAGAATTGCACGTAATATTCTAAGTGTGGCCTAACTAAGGTTCTGTACAGCTGCAACATGACTTGCCAATTTTTATACTCTATTCCCCAACCGATGAAGGCAAGCATGCCGTATGCCTTCTTGACTACCGTATCCACCTGCGTTGCCACTTTCAGTGACCTGTGGACCTGTACGCCCAGATCTCTCTGCCTGTCAATACTCCTAAGGGTTCTGCCATTTACTGTATACTTCCCACCTGCATTAGACCTTCCAAAATGCATTACCTCACATTTGTCCGGATTAAACTCCATCTGCCATTTCTCCGCCCAAGTCTCCAACCTATCTATATCCTGCTGTATCCTCTGACAATCCTCATCATTATCCGCAACTCCACCAACCTTTGTGTCGTCCGCAAACTTATTAATCAGACCAGCTACATTTTCCTCCAAATCATTTATATGTACTACAAACAGCAAAGGTCCCAGCACTGATCCCTGTGGAACACCACTAGTCACATCCCTCCATTCAGAAAAACACCCATCCACTGATACCCTCTGTCTTCTATGACCGAGCCAGTTCTGTATCCATCTTGCCAGCTCACCTCTGATCCCGTGTGACTTCACCTTTTGTACCAGTCTGCCATGCGGGACCTTGTCAAAGGCTTTACTAAAGTCCATATAGATAACATCCACTGCCCTTCCTTCGTCAAACATCTTCGTCACTTCCTCAAAAAACTCAATCAAATTAGTAAGACACGACCTCCCCTTCAAAAAACCATGCTGTCTCTCGCTAATAAGTTCATTTGTTTCCAAATGGGAGTAAATCCTGTCCCGAATAATCCTAATAGTTTCCCTACCACTGACGTAAGGCTCACCGGCCTATAATTTCCTGGATTATCCTTACCACCCTTCTTAAACAAAGGAACAACATTGGCTATTCTCCGGTCCTCTGGGACCTCACCTGTAGCCAATGAGGATGCAAAGATTTCTGTCAAGGCCCCAGCAATTTCTTCCCTTGCCTCCCTCAGTATTCTGGGGTAGATCCCATCAGGTCCTGGGGACTTATCTACCTTAATGCTTTGCAAGACACCCAACACCTCCTCCTTTTTGAAATGAGATGACTGAGACTATCTGCACTCCCTTCCCTAGGCTCATCATCCACCAAGTCCTTCTCTTTGGTGAATACTGATACAAAGTACACATTTAGCACCTCACCCATTTCCTCTGGCTCCACACATAGATTCCTGTCTCTGTCCTTGAGTGGACCAACCCTTTCCCTGGTTACCCTCTTGCTCTTTATATATGTATAAAAAGCCTTGGGATTTTCCTTCATCCTGTTTGCCAATGACTTTTCATGACCCCTTTTAGCCCTCCTAACTCCTTGCTTAAGTTCCTTCCTACTGTCTTTATATTCCTCAAGTGCTTCGTCTGTTCCTAGCCTTCCAGCCTTTACAAATGCTTCCTTTTTTCTTTTTGACTCGGCTCACAATATACCGTGTTATCCAAGCTTCCTGAAACTTGCCAAACTTGTCTTTCTTCCTCACAGGAACATGCTGATCCTGGATTCTAATCAGCTGACGTTTGAAAGACTCCCACATGTCAGATATAAAAGCAAAATACTGCGGATGCTGGAAATCTGAAATAAAAACAAGAAATGCTGGAACCACTCAGCAGGTCTGGCAGCATCTGTGAAAAGAGAAGCAGAGTTAACGTTTCGGGTCAGTGACCCTTCTTCGGATGAAGTTCCGATGAAGTGTCACTGACCCGAAACGTTAACTCTGCTTCTCTTTTCACAGATGCTGACAGACCTGCTGAGTGGTTCCAGCATTTCTTGTTTTTATCCCACATGTCAGATGTTGATTTACCCTCAAACAGCCGCCCCCAATCTAAATTCTTCAGTTCCTGTCTAATATTGTTATAATTAGCCTTACCCCAATTTAGCACCTTCACCCGAGGACTACTCTTATCCTTATCCACAAGTACCTTAAAACTTATGGAATTATGGTCACTGCTCGCGAAATGCTCCCCCACTGAAACTTCGACCACCTGGCCGGGCTCATTTCCCAATACCAGGTCCAGAATGGCCCCATCCCTAGTTGGACTATCTACATACTGTTTCAAGAAGCCCTCCTGGATGCTCCTTACAAATTCTGCCCCATCCAAGCCCCTAGCACTAAGTGAGTCCCAGTCAATATCGGGAAAGTTAAAATCACCTACCACCACAACCCTGTTACCTTTACATCTTTACAAAATCTGTCTACATATCTGCTCCTCTACCTCCCGCTGGCTGTTGGGAGGCCTGTAGTAAACCCCCAATATTGTGACTGCATCCTTCCTAATCCTGAGCTCCACCCATATTGCCTTGCTGCATGACCCCTCTGAGGTGTCCTCCCACAGTACAGCTGTGATATTCTCCTTAACCAGTAATGCAACTCCCCCACCCCTTTTACATCCCCCTCTATCCCACCTGAAGCTTCTAAAGTCTGGAACATTTAGCTGCAAATCCTGCCCTTGCCTCAACCAAGTCTCTGTAATAGCAACAACATCATATTTCCAAGTACTAATCCAAGCTCTAAGTTCATCTGCCTTACCTGTTATACTTCTCGCATTGAAACAAATGCACTTCAGACCACCAGTCCCGCTGTGCTCAGCAACATCTCCCTGCCTGCTCTTCCTCTTAGTCCTACTGGCCTTATTACTATGTCCTCCTCATTTATTTCACTAGCTGTCCTACTGATCTGGTTCCCACCCCCCTGCCACACTAGTTTAAACCCTCCCGAGTGATGTTCGCAAACCTTGCAGCCAGGATATTAGTGCCCCTCCAGTTTGGATGCAACCCGTCCTTCTTGTACAAGTCCCATCTGTCCCTGAAGAGAGCCCAATGGTCCAGATATCTGAAACCCTCCCTTCTACACCAGCTGCTCAGCCACGTGTTTAGCTGCACGAACTTCCTATTTCTAGCCTCACTGGCACGTGGCACAGGGAGTAATCCAGAGATTACAACCCTAGAGGTCCTGTTTTTTAAACTTACTACCTAACTCCCTAAATTCCCCCTGCAGGACCTCATCACTCTTCCTGCCTATGTCGTTGGTACCGATGTGTACCACAACCTCTGGCTGTTCACTCACCCCCTTCAGAATGCCCCCTGTCCATTCAGAGACACCCTTGACCCTGGCACCAGGGAGGCAACATATCATCCTGGAGTCTCTTTCACGTCCACAGAAGCGCCTATCTGTGCCCCTGACTATAGAGTCCCCTATAACTATTGCTCTTCTGCGCTTTGTCCCTCCCTGAACAACAGTGCCAGCCATGGTGCCACTGCTCTGGCTGCTGCTGTTTTCCTCTGATAGGCCATCCCCCCCAACAGTATCCAAAACGGTATACTTGTTAGAGAGGGGGATAGCCACAGGGGATTCCTGCACTGACTGCCTGCCCCTTCTAGCGGTCACCCATCTATCTGCCTGCACCTTGGGTGTAACCATGTCTCTAAAACTCCTGTCTATGACACTTTCTGCCACTTGCATGCTCCTAAGAGCATCCAGTTGCCGCTCCAACCGATCCATGCGGTCTGTGAGGAGCTGCAACTGGGTACACTTCCTGCAGATGTAGTCCTCTGGAACGCTGGAAGCGTCACGGACCTCCCACATCTCACAGGTGAAGCACTTCACCCCTCTAACTGTAGTTTCTAGCACTAATTAGTTAATATAAAATACTTATTAAATCCTTACTAAATTGTTATAATTAACTATATGGTCCCTAGTGCTAGATTCCTACTATAAATATTAAATGCTAACTAAATACAGTAATCTCCTCCCTCAGGTTTAGTTGCTCTACTTATTAGTTAATTAGAGTTTTAATCAATTATCAGTTTTATTTTCAAATTCGGTACAGATTCCCTACCAGCCAATCAGGTCACAGCTTTCCTGTGACGTCACTTTTTCAGCTTTTTTTCCCCACCCGAGGTAACTTACCGCTCTGGAACTCCGCCCTCCGAGTCTGCTCCGAGAATCCCCGAGGTAAGTTTTTTATACTTACCGCTCTGGAACTCCGCCCTCCAAGTCTGCGGAGTCTTACGAAAGGGAAATCATGCTTGACAAATCTACTAGAATTCTTCGAGGATGTAACTAGTAGAGTTGATGAGGGGGAGCCAATGGATGTGGTTTATTTGGACTTTCAGAAGGCTTTCGACAAAGTCCGACGTAAGAGATTAGCATGTAAAATTAAAGCGCATGGGATTGGGGGTAGTGTATTGCGATGGATAGAAGATTGGTTGGCGGACAGGAAACAAAGAGTAGGAATAAATGGGTCTTTTTCCGAATGGTAGGCAGTGACTAGTCGGGTACCGCAGGGATCGGTGCTAGGACCCCAGCTATACACAATATATACTAATGATTTATAACTAAATGCAATATCTCCAAATTTGCAGATGGCATAAAACTGGGTGGGAGGGCGAGTTGTGAGGAGGATGCAGAGAGGCTTCAGGGTGATTTGGACAAGTTGAGTGAGTGGACAAATGAATGGCAAATGCAGTATAATGTGGATAAATGTGAGGTTATCCACTTTGGAAGCAAAAACAGGAAGGCCGATTATTATCTGAATAGCTACAAACAGAGAGGAGAATATGCAACGAGATCTGGGTGTTCTCGTACACTAGTCGCTGAAGGTAAGCATGCAGGTGCATCGGGCGGTGAAAAAGGCAAATGGTATGTTGACCTTCATAGCAAGAGGATTCGAGTACAGGAGCATGGATGTCTTGCTGCAATTATACAGGACCGTGGTGAGGCCACACCTGGAATATTATGCGCAGTTTTGGTCTCCTTATCTCAGGAAGGATGCTCTTGCTATAGAGGGAGTGCAGAGAAGGTTTACCAGACTGATCCCTGGGATGACGGGACTGACATATGAGGAGAGATTGAGTCGTTTAGGATTATATTCGCTGAAGTTCAGAATAGTGAGGGGGCATCTCATAGAAAACTACAAAATTCTAACAGGACTTGGCAGGGTAGACACAGGAAGGATGTTCCCGATGGTGGGGGAGTCCAGAACCAGAGCTCATAGTCTAATGATACAGGATAAACCTTTCAGGACTGAGATGAGGAGAAATTTTTTCACCCAGAGAATGGTGAGCCTGTGGAATTCGCTACCACAGAAAGCAGTTGAGGCCAAAACATTGTACGTTTTCAAGGAGTTAGATATAGCTCTTTGGGCGAAAGGGATCAAAGGATATGGGGGGAAAAGCAGGAACAGGCTACTGAGTTGGATGATCAGCCATGATCATTTTTTTTTTATTCATTCACGGGATGTGGGCGTCGCTGTTGCCCATCCCTAATTGCCCTTGAGAAGGTGGTGGTGGGCTGCCTTCTTGAACCATTGCAGTCCATATGGGGTAGGTACACCCACAGTGCTGTTAGGAAGGGAGTTCCAGGATTATGACCCAGCGACAGTAAAGGAACGGCGATATAGTTCCAAGTCAGGATGGTGTGTGACTTGGAGGGGAACTTGCAGGTGGTGGTGTTCCCATGTATGTGCTGCCCTTGTCCTTCCAGTTGGTAGAGGTCGCGGGTTTGGAAGATGCTGTCTGAGGAGCCTTGGTGCATTGCTGCAGTCTATTTTGTAGATGGTACACACTGCTGCCACTGTGCGTCGGTGGTGGAGGGAGTGAATGTTGGTAGATGGGGTGCCAATCAAGTGGGCTGCTTTGTCCTGGATGGTGTCAAGCTTCGAGTGTTGTTGGAGCTGCACCCATCCAGGCAAGTGGAGAGTATTCCATCACACTCCTGACTTGTGCCTTGTAGATGGTGGACAGGCTTTGGGGAGTCAAGAGGTGAATTACTCGCCTCAGGATTCCTAGCCTCTGACCTGCTCTTGTGGGCACGGTATTTATATGGCTACTCCAGTTCAGTTTCTGGTCAATGGTAGCCCCTAGGATGTTGATAGTGGGGGATTCAGCGATGGTAATGCCGTTGAATGTCAAGGGGAGATGGTTAGATGGTCATTGCCTGGCACTTGTGTGGCACGAATGTTATTTGCCACTTATCAGCCCAAGCCTGGAAATTGTCCAGGTCTTGCTGCATTTCTACACGGACTGCTTCAGTATCTGGGGAGTCACGAATGGTGCTGAACATTGTGCAATCTTCAGCGAACATCCCCACTCGGTCAAATGCTGCCTTGATGTCGAGGGCAGTCACTCTCACCTCACCTCTTGAGTTCAGCTCTTTTGTCCATGTTTGAACCAAGGCTGTAATGAGGTCAGGAGCTGAGTGGCCCTGGTGGAACCCAAACTGAGCGTCACTGAGCAGGTTGTTGCTAAGCAAGTGCCGCTTGATGGCACCGTTGATGACAACTTCCATCATTTTACTGATGATTGAGAGTAGGCTAATGGGGCGGTAGTTGGCCGGGTTGGATTTGTCCTGCTTTTTGTGTACAGGACCTACCAGGGCAATTTTCCACATTGCAGGGTAGATGCCAGTGTTGTAGCTGTACTGGAACAGCCTGGCTAGGGGCGCGGCATGTTCTGGAGCACAGGTCTTCAGTACGATTGCCGGAATATTGTCAGGGCCCATAGCTTTTGCAGTATCCAGTGCCTTCAGTCGTTTCTTGAGGTCACGTGGAGTGAATCGAATTGGCTGAAGTCTGGCATCTGTGATGCTGGGGACTTCATGAGGCCGAGATGGATCATCAACTCAGCACTTCTGGCTGAAGATTGTTGCAAATGCTTCAGCCTTATCTTTCGCACTGATGTGCTGGGCTCCCCCATCATTGAGGATGGGGATATTTGTGGAGCCACCTCCTCCAGTTAGTTGTTTAATTGTCCACCACCATTCTCGGCTGGATGTGGCAGGACTGCAGAGCTTAGACATGATCCGTTGGTTATGGGATCGCTTAGCTCTGTCTATCGCATACTGCTTACACAGTTTGGCATGCAAGTCGTCCTGGGTTGTAGCTTCAACAGGTTGACACCTCATTTTGAGGTATGCCTGGTGCTGCTCCTGGCATGCCCTCCTGCACTCTTCATTGAACCAGGGTTGGTCTCCTGGCTTGGTGGTAATGGTAGAGTGGGGGATATGCCGGGCCATGAGGTTACAGATTGTGGTTGAGTACAATTCTGCTGCTGCTGATGGCCCACAGTGCCTCATGGATGCCCAGTTTTGCATTGCTCGATCTGTTCGAAATCTATCCCATTCAGCACGGTGATAGTGCCACACAACACGATGGACAATATCCTCAATGTGAAGGCGGGACTTTGTCTCCACAAGGACTGTGCGGTGGTCACTCCTACCAATACTGTCATGGACAGATACATCTGCGGCAGGCGGATTGGTGAGGACGAGGTCGAGTATGTTCTTCCCTCGTGTTGGTTCCCCCACCACTGCTGCAGACCCAGTCTCGCAGTCATGTCCTTTAGGACTCGGCCACTCGGTCAGTAGTGGTGCTACCGAGCCACTCTTGGTGATGGACATTGAAGTCCCCCACCCAGAGTACATTTTGTGCCTTTGCTACCCTCAGTGCTTCCTCCAAGTGGTGTTCAACACGGAGGAGTACTGAGTCATCAGCTGAGGGAGGGCGGTAGGTGGTAATCAGTAGGACGTTACCTTGCCCATGTTTGACCTGATGCCATGACACCTCATTGGGTCCGGAGTCGATGTTGAGGACTCCCAGGACAGCTCCCTCCCTACTGTACACCACCTCTGCTGGGTCTGTCCTGCCGGTGGGACAGGACGTACCCGGGGATGGTGATAGCAGTGTCTGGGACATTGTCTGTAAGGTATGATTCCGTGAGTATGACTATGTCAGGCTGTTGCTTGACTAGTCTGTGGGACAGCTCTCCCAACTTTGGCACAAGCCCCCAGATGTTAGTAAGGAGGACTTTGCAGGGTCGACAGGGCTGGGTTGGCCATTGTCGTTTCCGGTGCCGAGGTCGATGCCGGGTGGTCCGTCCGGTTTCATTCCTTTTTATAGACTTTGTAGCGGTTCGGTACAACTGAGTGCCTTGCTTGGCCATTTCAGAGTGCATGTAAGAGTTAATCATATTGTTGTGGGTCTGGTGTCACATGTCGGCCAGACCAGGTAAGGACAGCAGATTTCCTTCCCTAAAGGACATTAGTGAACCAGATGGGTTTTTACAACAATCGACAATGGTTTCATGGCCATCATTAGACTAGTTTTAATTCCAGATTTATTAAATTCAAATTCCACCTTCTGCTGTGGTGGGATTTGAACCCATGCCCCCAGAAGAATACCCTGGGTCTCTGGGTTACTAGTCCAGTGATAATACCACTACGCCACCGCCTACCATAATGAATGGTAGAGCAGGCTCGAAGGGCCGAATGGCCTACTGCTTCTATTTTCTATGTTTCTATGTAACCATGCTTCATCCAAAGACTATATATGTCTTGACAGTTAAAGAAAGGAACTTGCATTTATATAGTACCTTTCATGTCCTAATGCACTTTACTGCCAATGAGGTACTTTTGAAGTGTAGTCACAGTTGTAGTGTAGGAAATACAGCAGCCAATGTGCACACAGCAAGCTCCCACAAACAGCAATGTAATAACAACCAGATAATCTACTTTTCGTGATGTTGGTTGAGGGCTAAATATTGGACAGGATACCAGGGAGAACTCCCCTGCCCTTTTAAACATTGCCAAGGGACCTATTACCTCCCACCTGAGAAGGTAAATGAGCCCTCTATTTAACATCTCATCTGAAAGACAGCACCTCTGACAGTGTAGCACTCCCAGTCTGAATTATGCACTTAAGTCTCTGGAGTGGAACTTGAACTCATGACTTTCTGACTCAAGGGTGAATGTGCTGTCCACTGATTTTATATTTCATAGAATGAAACAGCACAGCAGGAGGCCATTCAGCCCATTGTGTCTGTGCTGCCTCTTTGGTAGTGCTATCCAATTAGTCCCACTCCCCTGCACATTCCCCATAGCCCTGCAAATTCTTTCCCTTCAAGTATTTATTCACTGCTTTTTTTGATGTATACAAATGGCTTGGATATTGGAATTCAGAGTAAAATTTTCTGCTGACCCAAACTTGGAGGAGTGGCAAAGTGAGGACGATAGCAATCGACTGCAACAGGACAAAGACAGGCTAGCAGAATGGCAGACATGTGGCAGATAGAATTTAAGACAGAGAAGTGTGAGGTGATACATTTTGGTAGAAGGGATAAGGAGAGGCAATATAGACTAAATGACACAGTTCTACAGAGTTTACAGGGACAGAGGGATCTCCAGAGTCAGGTGCATAGATCTTTGAATGTGGCAAGACATATTGAGAGGGTAGTTAGCAAAGCATATGGGATCTTAGGCTTCATAAATAGAACTATCAATTACAAAAGGAGGGAAGTTACGTTGAACCTTTATAAGGCCCTGATTAGGCCACACTAGAGTACTGCGTCCAGTTTTGGTCACCACACTTTAGGAAGTCCTTGAGAGGATGCACAGATTTACCAAATTGGTTCCAGGGATGGGGGATTTTAGTGACAAGATTAGGTTGGAGAAGCTAGGGCTGTTCTCCACAGAGCAAAGGAGGTTGAAGGAAGATTTGATAAATGTGTACAAGGTTATGACAGGTTTAGAAAGATAGATAAAGAAAAGCTGTGCTCATTAGCTGATGGTACGAGGACTAGGGAACACAGATTTAAGGTTTTGGACAATAGATGCAGGGGAGAGTGTGAGGAAGAACTTTTTTTTTACACAGCAAATGGTAACGATCTGGAACTCGCTGCCTACAAGGGTAGTGGAAGCAGAAACAATGAATGACTTCAGAACAGAATTGGATGGACACGTGAGGAAAATAAACTTGCAGGGCTTCAGGGATAGAGCAGGGGAATGGGAATGACTGAATTGCTTTCCAGAGAACTGGTATAGACTCAATGGGCCGAATGGCCTCCTTCAATGCCATTATGTCCATAACAATTCTCTTTTGAAAGTTAGTATTGAATCAATTTCTGCTGCCCTTTCAGGAGGCACATTCCAGATCATAACTCATTTTGTCAAAATGTTTCCTCCTCTCCCCTCTGGTTCTTCTACCAATTATATCTGTGTCCTCTGGTTATCAACCCTCCTGCCACTGGAAACAGTTTCTCTTTATTTACTCTATCAAACAGCACTGTGGGTGTACCTTGTACTTGCACCTCAAGGACTGCCAAGGTGGCAACTCACCATTAACGGCAATTAGGGATGGGCTGACGGAGCCAAGAAAAAAAACCTTCATAATTTTGAACAGCTCTATTAAATCTCCTCTTAACCTTCTCTGCTCAAGTCACTAGAATCTCTCTGCAACATCACAAGAGATTGAGTGGTGATTGAGAAGAAATTAAATAAGCTATTATTTGCAATGATGTGATAATGGGGAGAGCAGAGTGGCCGTTACCACAGCAACCGGGCCTGGGCGAGAGGGGGTCAGCCTGTGTGTGCGTTGGGGAGGGAAGAATTCAGAACAAACGCTCACTCAATCGCCTCCCACGGACAAGCAACACCAGGCGTACATTAAACCCAAACAGCTGAAAGATTTCCCCCCTCCCAAGCTACAAGAAGCGATCACTCACGCTTAAAACCACGTCCACACATTAGACCCAGCCTGACAACAGCCGCCATGTCGACCGAAACGATCAAGGTCACCCAACCGGCAGTGATTACCATGAACCGGAAACTAGCCACTGCGCATGTGCTCTGACACTGAAGGACGATGGGAATTGTAGTCCTATGCTGTGTTGACCTTTATTTTCGGTTGCCAATCACAATTTGTTGCTTTTAATTGTTTTTTTTTGTTTTTCTTCTTTTCAATACTCTAACCCCTAATAATAGAGCTATGGACTGTGTCTGTTATAAAAGCAGACCGGCCAACTTTAGGAAACTATTATCATCAGGGTGAAAACTTGTGAAAAGGTGAAAGCACATTTGGATCAATTCAGGGGCAGCTTTAGGTTCCAGTAGCATTGGCTTAAAACCTTTCATATATTCCGTTTGATACAGAGTATACTGGATACAGAATGTAATTTGAGTTCAATCACATTTTAACCTCCGAGTTAGAAGATTGAGGGTCAAACCCATTCTGGGACTTGAGCTAATCAAGGTTGATGTGGCATTGCATTGTTGAGCGAGGAGCAAAGTGTTTCGATATACACTTAAATCAAGTCTTCATCTCCTTGTTCCAGTGATTCTGTTGACTATTTGAAGAATTGGGAATTTCCTTGGTAACAGGGGATGGTAGCAACTAGAGTAGTGATCCAGAGGCCTGGACTATTGCTGTGGAGACACGAGTTCAAATTCCACCACGGCAACAGTGGGAATTTAAATTTAATTAATTGATAAATCTGGAATTAAATGATAGGCTCATTAATAATGATCATGAACGTACTGGATTGTTGTAAAAGTCCCACCTAGTTCACTAATGCCCTTCAGGGGAGGAAATCTGTTGTCCTTATCTGGCCTACACATGACTTCAGACCCACAGCAACATGGCGACACTTAACTGGCCTCTGAAATGGCTTAGTAAGCCTCTCAGTTTCAAGGGCAATAAATGCTGGCCTTGCCAGCGATGCTCACATACTAACATACGAATTAGAAGCAGGAGTAGGCCACTTCCCAAGAATGTAAGAACGAATTAAAAAAAACTTGGTGACATCACCAAAAACAAATTAAATGGTTATTCATCTCATTGTTGTGTGTTGGACTTTACTTTCACTTAACATAAGAACACTATAAAGTAATTCTCAGTGAATAGTTGAAGCAGATATTGCATATTTTAAAATTTGAAACAGAAGATACCAGGTTATGTGGCGAGAGCAGAGCAATGAGTTTAGTTTGGATTGATGTAACAAAGAACTGGTATGGACACAAAGGATTGTGCTGTAAACTTTTTTAGTTCAGTGTGAAGCAGTTAGGATGCTGCATGATGTGAGGAAATACAAACAAAGACTTGAAAATTGGGGCTGTTTTCCTTAGAATAGAGATTATGAGATAGCATCATAGAAGTTTTAAAATTATAAAGGGATGGGACAAGGTCGATAGAAACAGACATTTCCAATGATAGAGGGGTCTGGAATGAGATAATTTAGATACAAGATTAAATAAGGCAGAAAGCAATAGAATCTTTTTCACAGTGGGTTGTGAGTCTGTGGAATGGACTACCACAGAGCTTCTCAAAGTCCACACGGATCCCCTGGCTGCTCCAAAATGCAAGTTGCTGACACACAACACCACGGTTGAGGCCATACAAGAGAACAGGTCAGAACCCTCATCCCCACCACTCACGTGACGTCACACAATCAGACCGACTCACAGATGGGCGGCACAAGTTGTCATAAGCATGGGCAACAACAATGTAGTTTTATAAACAAGGTTAATGTTACTGTTACAACATACAACTGTGTGATCACATTTTTAACACTTCTGAGGCTGAAAACAAAGAGTAGAAACTGGCTGAATGTAGAGCCTGACATGAGGCTACAAAGGGATACAGATAGGTTAAGTGAGTAGGCAAAGACCTGGCAAATGGAGTATAATGTGGGAAAATGTGAAATTGTCCATTTTGGCAGTAAGATTTTTTTATTCATTCATGGTTTGAGGGCGTTGCTGGCCAGGCCAGCATTTATTGCCCATCTCTAATTGCCCTTGAGAAGATGGTGGTGAACTGCCCTCTTGGACCGCTGCAGTCCATGTGTGGTAGGTATACCCACAGTGCTGTTAGGGAGTTCCAGGATTTTGTTCCAGCGACAGTGAAGGAACAGTGATCTAGTTCCGAGTCAGGATGGTGTGTGATTTGGAGGGGAACTTGCAGGTGGTGGTGTTCCCATGCATTTGCTGCCCTTGTCCTTCTAGTTAGTAGAGGTCGTGGGTTTGGAAGGTGCTGTCTAAGGAGCCTTGGTGCGTTGCTGCACTGCATTTTGTAGATGGTACACACTGCTGTCACTGTGCATCGGTGGTGGAGGGAGTGAATGTTTGTGGATGGGTGCCAATCAAATGGGCTGCTTTGTCCTGGGTGGTGTCGAGCTTCTTGAGTGTTGTTGGAGCTGCACCTATCCAGGCAAGTGGAGAGTATTCCATCACACTCCTAACTTGTGCCTTGTAGATGGTGGACTGGTTTTGGGGAGTCAGGAGATGAGTTACTCGCTGTAGGATTCCTAGCCTCTGATCTGCTCTTGTGGCCACGGTATTTATATGGCTACTCCAGTTCAGTTTCAGGATGTTGATAGTGGGGGATTCAGTGATGGTAATGCCATTGAATGTCAAGGGGAGATGGTTAGATTCTCTCTTGTTGGAGATGGTCATTGCCAGGCACTTGTGTGGCGCGAATGTTACTTGCCACTTATCAGCCCAAGCCTGGATATTGTCCAGGTCTTGCTGCATTTTGCATGGACTGCTTCAGTATCTGAGGAGTCACAATTGGTGCTGAACATTGTGCAATCATCAGCGAACATCCCCACTTCTGACCTTATGATTGAAGGAAGGTCATTGATGAAGCAGCTGAAGATGGAGTACCCTGAGGAACTCCTGCAGTGATGTCCTGGAGCTCAGATGATTGACCTCCAACAAACACAACCATCTTCCTTTGCATTAAATATGACTCCAACTAGCGGAGAATTTTCCCCTGATTCCCATTGACTCCAGTTTTGCTAGGGCTCCTTGATGCCATACTCGGTCAAATGCTGCCTTGATATCAAGGGCAGGCACTCTCACCTCACCTCTTGAGTTGAGCTCTTTTGTCCATGTTTGGACCAAGGCTGTAATGAGGTCAGGAGCTGAGTGGATATTATCTAAATGATGAGAGACTGCAGAGCTCTGAGATGTAGAGGGATCTGGGTGTCCCGGTGCAATCACAAAAGTTTAGTGTGCAAGTTCAGCAAGTAATTAGGAAAGCTAATAGAATGTTATCGTTTATTGTGAGCAAAATTGAATACAAAAGTAGGGAGGTTATTCTTCAGTTATTCAGGGCATTGGTGAGACCACATCTGGAGTACTGTGTACAGTATTGGTCTCCTTATTTCTCCCCTCCCCCTTGCATCCCCTCCTCCCACCGGCACCATCCTACACCTGTGTAGGGGCCCCAACAACCCCACTGCCTTGTGGGCGTCTCGGGAGAGACCAAGGCTAAGGGAGTAAACCCTAACAGAAAATCCGGAGCGGAACCCCGTAGGCGGTCATGTGTCACCTTTGGCATGTTTCCGGCAGTTCCTGCAGCCATACTGGTGCCAAACGTCGTGTCCTGCACTCCTTTGGACCCCACCAGAAAGGCCGAGAGGGGGGTTTTGACGACTGGGCAACTCTCAACCTCCATAAATTTGCCCAGGCATGCGCCATGGAGAGGTCACTCCATAGTTGCCTCACAGCGACTGAAACAACACGGAAGGCAGCAGTTACGGGTTATAAGTCCAGATAAATTGGCGTAGAAACTGGGCGCCACGGGTTGCCTTTGTCGGTGGGAGAGGTCATTGCACCTCACTGGACAGCTACCGCCCGCCTCAAACCGGGCAGCCCCCGGTCAATAAGGTTCTGTCCCGCCACAGTCTGCCTGCTTCAATGGGTGCTTGGAGCTCAGGGTCATTGCCCGAAAGGTGGACTGATACACCGCACCAAACAACATGAAAAAAGGAAAGAAGGTACCAGCCCTTCGTTTTGCAAGCTGGAACGTCAGAACTATGTGTCCTGGCCTGTCGGAAGACCTTACACAAATCAACGATTCTCGGAAGACCGCCATCATTAACAACGAGCTCAGTAGACTCAATGTGGACATTGCAGCACTTCAGGAGACTCGCCTCCCTGCGAGTGGCTCTCTAGCAGAGCAAGACTACACCTTCTTCTGGCAGGGCAGGGATCCTGAAGAACCAAGACAGCATGGAGTGGGCTTCGCCATCAGAAACTCCTTGCTCAGCATGATAGAGCCTCCCTCAAATGGCTCGGAACGCATACTGTCCATCCGACTGCTCACCACCTCTGGTCCAGTACACCTACTCAGCATCTATGCTCCAACACTCTGTTCCGCACCTGAAGCTAAAGACCAGTTCTATGAACAACTCCATAACATCATTAGCAGCATCCCCAACACCGAACACCTATTCCTGCTGGGGGACTTTAATGCCAGGGTTGGGGCCGACCATGACTCATGGCCCTCCTGCCTTGGGCGCTATGGCGTTGGAAGGATGAATGAGAACGGGCAGAGACTGCTTGAGTTGTGTACCTATCATAACCTCTGCATCACCAACTCGTTCTTTCACACTAAACCCTGTCACCAGGTTTCATGGAGGCACCCAAGATCACGTCGTTGGCACCAGCTAGACCTCATTGTCACAAGGCGAGCCGCCTTAAACAGTGTTCAAATCACACGCAGCTTCCACAGTGCGGACTGCGACACCGACCACTCCCTGGTGTGCAGCAAGGTTAGACTCAGACCAAAGAAGTTGCATCATTCCAAGCAGAAGGGCCACCCGCGCATCAACACGAGCAGAATTTCTCACCCACAGCTGTTACAAAAATTTCTAAATTCACTTGTAACAGCCCTTCAAAACACTCCCACAGGGGATGCTGAGACCAAGTGGGCCCACATCAGAGACGCCATCTATGAGTCAGCTTTGACCACCTACGGCAAAAGTGCGAAGAGAAATGCAGACTGGTTTCAATCTCATAATGAAGAGCTGGAACCTGTCATAGCCGCTAAGCGCATTGCACTTTTGAACTACAAGAAAGCCCCCAGCGATTTAACATCCGCAGCACTTAAAGCAGCCAGAAGTACTGCACAAAGAACAGCTAGGCGTTGCGCAAACGACTACTGGCAACACCTATGCAGCCATATTCAGCTGGCCTCAGACACCGGAAACATCAGAGGAATGTATGATGGCATGAAGAGAGCTCTTGGGCCAACCATCAAGAAGATCACCCCCCTCAAATCTAAATCGGGGGACATAATCACTGACCAACGCAAACAGATGGACCGCTGGGTTGAGCACTACCTAGAACTGTACTCCAGGGAGAATGCTGTCACTGAGACTGCCCTCAATGCAGCCCAGCCTCTACCAGTCATGGATGAGCTGGACATACAGCCAACCAAATCGGAACTCAGTGATGCCATTGATTCCCTAGCCAGCGGAAAAGCCCCTGGGAAGGACAGCATTACCCCTGAAATAATCAAGAGTGCCAAGCCTGCTATACTCTCAGCACTACATGAACTGCTATGCCTGTGCTGGGACGAGGGAGCAGTACCCCAGGACATGCGCGATGCCAACATCATCACCCTCTATAAAAACAAAGGTGACCGCGGTGACTGCAACAACTACCGTGGAATCTCCCTGCTCAGCATAGTGGGGAAAGTCTTTGCTCGAGTCGCTCTGAACAGGCTCCAGAAGCTGGCCGAGCGCGTCTACCCTGAGGCACAGTGTGGCTTTCGTGCAGAGAGATCGACTATTGACATGCTGTTCTCCCTTCGTCAGATACAGGAGAAATGCCGTGAACAACAGATGCCCCTCTACATTGCTTTCATTGATCTCACCAAAGCCTTTGACCTCGTCAGCAGACGTGGTCTCTTCAGACTACTAGAAAAGATCGGATGTCCACCAAAGCTACTAAGTATCATCACCTCATTCCATGACAATATGAAAGGCACAATTCAACATGGTGGCTCCTCATCAGAGCCCTTTCCTATCCTGAGTGGTGTGAAACAGGGCTGTGTTCTCGCACCCACACTTTTTGGGATTTTCTTCTCCCTGCTGCTTTCACATGCGTTCAAATCCTCTGAAGAAGGAATTTTCCTCCACACAAGATCAGGGGGCAGGTTGTTCAACCTTGCCCGTCTAAGAGCGAAGTCCAAAGTACGGAAAGTCCTCATCAGAGAACTCCTCTTTGCTGACGATGCTGCTTTAACATCTCACACTGAAGAATGCCTGCAGAGTCTCATCGACAGGTTTGCGTCTGCCTGCAATGAATTTGGCCTAACCATCAGCCTCAAGAAAACGAACATCATGGGGCAGGATGTCAGAAATGCTCCATCCATCAATATTGGCGACCACGCTCTGGAAGTGGTTCAAGAGTTCACCTACCTAGGCTCAACTATCACCAGTAACCTGTCTCTAGATGCAGAAATCAACAAGCGCATGGGTAAGGCTTCCACTGCTATGTTCAGACTGGCCAAGAGAGTGTGGGAAAATGGCGCACTGACACGGAACACAAAAGTCCGAGTGTATCAGGCCTGTGTCCTCAGTACCTTGCTCTACGGCAGCGAGGCCTGGACAACGTATGCCAGCCAAGAGCGACGTCTCAATTCATTCCATCTTCGCTGCCTTCGGAGAATACTTGGCATCAGGTGGCAGGACTATATCTCCAACACAGAAGTCCTTGAAGCGGCCAACATCCCCAGCTTATACACACTACTGAGTCAGCGGCGCTTGAGATGGCTTGGCCATGTGAGCCGCATGGAAGATGGCAGGATCCCCAAAGACACATTGTACAGCGAGCTCGCCACTGGTATCAGACCCACCGGCCGTCCATGTCTCCGTTATAAAGACGTCTGCAAACGCGACATGAAATCGTGTGACATTGATCACAAGTCGTGGGAGTCAGTTGCCAGCATTCGCCAGAGCTGGCGGGCAGCCATAAAGACAGGGCTAAATTGTGGCGAGTCGAAGAGACTTAGTAGTTGGCAGGAAAAAAGACAGA
Organism: Heterodontus francisci; assembly: GCF_036365525.1. NCBI lineage: Eukaryota > Metazoa > Chordata > Chondrichthyes > Heterodontiformes > Heterodontidae > Heterodontus > Heterodontus francisci. The sequence goes on along the minus strand of NC_090392.1, from coordinate 77,732,510 downwards.
GGCGCAAGGGGAGAGCCAACTGTGCAACAGCCCCAACAAACAAATTTCTCTGCAGCACCTGTGGAAGAGCCTGTCACTCCAGAATTGGCCTTTATAGCCACTCCAGGCGCTGCTTCACAAACCACTGACCACCTCCAGGCGCGTATCCATTGTCTCTCGAGATAAGGAGGCCCAAAAGAAAAAAAAGAATTTAAGGAAGGATGTAAATGCGTTGGAAACAGTTCAGAGAAGGTTTACAAGATGAATACCTGGAATGGGCGGGTTGTCTTATGAGGAAAGGTTGAACAGGCTAGTCTTGTATCTGCTGGAGTTTAGTAGAGTAAGAGGCGACTTGATTGAAACAAATAAGATCCTGAGGAGTCTTGACACGGTGGATGTGGAAAGGATGTTTCCTCTTGTGCGAGAATCTCGAACTAGGGATCACTGTTTAAAAATAAGGGGTCGCCCATTTAAGACAGAGATGAGGAGAATTTTTTTCTCTCAGAGTGTCGTGAGTCTTTGGAATTGTCTTTCTCAAAAGGCGGTGGAAGCAGAGTCTTCGAATACTTTTAAGATAGAGTGTAGATAGATTGTTGATAAGCAAGGGGATGAAAGGTTATCAGGGGTAGGCGGGAATGTGGAGTCAAGGTTACCATCAGATCAGCCATGAACTTATTGAATGGCGGAGCAGGCTCGAAGGGCTGAGTGGCCTCCTCCTGCTCCTAGTTTATATGTTCATATGAGACTGAAGCTCTCCAGCTTGGAAACAGACATTACCTCATTGGCATCTCATCAAAAGCAGTGTATTCTTCACATTAATTCTGATTAGTTTTTTTGTGGTGGCAAGCAAATTCCAATGGGGTAGGGCTGGAAGGTGGTCTGCGGGGTCTTTTGTCCCACCTAAGTAGGTCCATAGGCGAAGAAGTTTGAGATCTACTGCACTACCAAAGTTAGGGATTGAAACAGAGATCGTGAACATGATGGGCAGATGCTTGTGTAATAAAAAATATCAACACGGACTGGTTGAGCCAAATTGCCCTTTTGTGTGTTGTAATGTATTTAAACCAATAGGAGTATCATACCTAAAGATGACTGCACAAGTCAGATGAGCTATCCTACTCCCAGCAGGATGATTAACAATTTGGGTGCATCGGCACTCAGGTGACACTCAAAGTTAACCTTTCACTTTCAAATTCGGTTTGACGTTTTCTGTTTTTATTGTAGATTATATCTGATTGCAGATGAAAGGGTAAATGAAACCCTCCTTTGTATTTTCAATGCTATTGACCTGACAATATGCATTTTCTGTTTTTATCAAATTAAATTCAGATTCCAAGCATTGGCAAAGGATTTTATTTTGTTTTTAAACCAAAAATAAAATACAAATTACATTGTCTATGTAGTTTTATTTGAGTGTTCAATGCTTTTGACTTGACAGTGTGCATTTTTTTTTAAATTTTGGATTGCCAGTATTGGTAAAGGTTTTCAGTGTGTTAAAACAATGAAGTACATATAGCAAATTTCATGTAATCTTATCTAACATTTCAATGCTATTGACTTGACGATGCATTTTCTGCATTCATTTTTTAAAATCAGATTTCTGCACTAGTAAAGGATTTCATTTTTGCGTTTACAACCACAAATAAACTACATATTGCAAAGTTTACCTCATTTTATTTGATTTTTTCATTGCTTTTGACTGGACAGTATGCATTCTATCTTTTTAAAACAGAATATATGGCACACTTTTGTAAACTTATACAAATTTTCAATGCTATTGTCTTGACAATGTGCATTTCTGTATTTTTGTTTTAAAAAGTCAGATTTCCAACATTGACAAAGAATTTCATAATTTTTAAAAAATCACAAATTACATATTGCAAAATTTGTGTAGTCTTATTTGAATGATTTTTAAAAAGTCCTCTAGTTTGAATTATTTTTAAATGTAATCTTATTAGAATTTTTAAAAATGTAGTCTTATTTGAATTTTTAAAAATGCAGTCTTATTGAAACTATTTTTTAAAAAGTGTTATTTTAATTAATATTTTAAAATGCAGTCTTCTATGGATTTTTTAAAGTGTTATTTTTGTTCATATTTTAAAATGCCATCTTAATTGGATTATGATCATTATTAATTGTGGTCTGATTTGAATCTTTTTCAATACAGTCTTATATGAATAATTTTTTTTAAATGTAGTCTCATTTGAATTACTTTGAAGTGCAGTCTTATTTGCATTATTAGTTTTTATTTTAAAAATGAAGTCTTTTTTTAAAGTCTTATTTGCATTGATTATTTTTAAATACAGTCTGATTTATTATTTTTAATGCAGTTTTTTAAACATTTATTTTTACTAAATGCAGTGTAATTTTATTTTTAATTATTGTCTGATTCTAAATTATTATTTTGACTAAATGCAGTCTGATTTGAATTCTAATTTTGAGTAAATGCAGTTTGATTTGAATTATGATTTGAACCAAAAATAATTTGTTTTGAATTATTATAGTCTGATTTGAATTTTGATTTTTAAATGCTGTTTGATTTGAATTATAATTTTAATTAAATGCAGTATTATTATTTTTATATATAGTCTGATTTGAATTTTAATGATTTTTAAATGCAGTTTGATTTGAATTATGATTTTAACTAAATGCAGTATTATTATTTTTATATATAGTCTGATTTGAATTTTAATGATTTTTAAATGCAGTTTGATTTGAATTATGATTTTAACTAAATGCAGTATTATTATTTTTATATACAGTCTGATTTGAATTCTAATTTTGAGTAAATGCAGTTTGATTTGAATTATGATTTTAACTAAATGCAGTATTATTATTTTTATATACAGTCTGATTTGAATTCTAATTTTGAGTAAATGCAGTTTGATTTGAATTATGATTTTAACTAAATGCAGTTTGATTTGAATCATTATTTTTATGTATAGTCTGATTTGAATTTTAATGATTTTTAAATGCAGTTTGATTTGAATTATGATTTTAACTAAATGCAGTATTATTATTTTTATATACAGTCTGATTTGAATTCTAATTTTGAGTAAATGCAGTTTGATTTGAATTATGATTTTAACTAAATGCAGTTTGATTTGAATCATTATTTTTATGTATAGTCTGATTTGAATTTTGATGATTTTTAAATGCAGTTTGATTTGAATTGATATTAACTAAATGCAGTTTGATGTATAGGTAATGAATGACTCTGCACAGACACTGCCGCCTGCTCTCTCTCATGAATGAGAAGGTGGCGGTGCCCTTTGACCCGGCGTGCTGCGCGCTTCCGGTTGGAGACGTGGCCGCCGTCGCCATATTGCTGGCGCTCGGTAACGCCGCAGCTTCGCCGCCGAGCCGGAGGTCCCGCTGCGGCCAAACCGTCCCTTTATCGTCAGCAATAACACTTTCAGAACAATAACAAGCAAAAGAAGCAGTTCTCCAGACGACGTGAAGATGGTAAGGAAATGAAAGGCTCGCGGCATTTTCTTCCCCTCCCAGTCAGGCGGAGGAAAGTCCAGGCTGAGCTTGAGCTAGGCCGCACTCCCCACAAAGACTTTTCTTTAAAAATCCCCCCTCTTGCATCGCAAATTGCCGTATAACTTCTATTTTTCAATTATTGAATGAATTTGGCACTTTGTGAGGTTTGAATGGTGGGTTGGGTGGTCGAGTCTGCTAATCTGGGCTAAATACTGAACAGAACTGGGCTCTTCCCTCTTTTAAAACAGGGACGCTTTTGTTAAATTTAAATGTTGTTTTTGCGAAAGACTCCTAATTGGCAATTAAAAGAGTGCAACAGGGCTCTTGTAAAGCCAGCCTGTTTAGAGGGTTGGGACTTTTTTGGCTTAAACTTTAAATCACTTATTTAACATCTCCAACTCAAATGGTGTAAACCAGGATTGACTGCAAATAAGGAGAGCAGTTTTATCATTTGGCAGTTTAGGAGTGAAAGTTTTGGTTGTAAACCCTTTTTCAGTGCCCTATCCGATGAACTTGAGATGTTTGCAGCAGCTGATATATTTCCAACAGTTTCTGATTTTATTTCACATGTCCACCTTTTCTTTAGTTTGATCATTAAATGTGTGTCTTTCCCTATCCCTTAACATAGAGTAAGCTTTAATGTAGAAGGAGGGCTGTCAGATTTTTTTCTTCATGTGGATGTGACACATCATCACTCCATACAAAACGGTGCATGAAGGAACTGTGTTGAAAAGGTCACCTAATCACCATGCTAGAGAATGAGCAAAGTTAAGGTTTAAAATGGAATGCATAGTCTTTTAAACAAATATTATGGTCACTTTTCCTAATATTTATGTTAAGTATGAAATTTGAGTTAAAGTACAGTAGGTGAACTTTGAGTTTCTAAGTTGCTGTCATTAAGATACAATGCTGTTGAGGGGAAATTAAAACATTAGGTTCTATGTATTTGAAGTCACCTGGAATAGTATGACGTGAAGCTCTGGTAATGTGATCCTCTTTTGTTAAATGTGTACTAGATGTTAGAACTTGTCGTTTTGATGCTTCTGTGTTGATCAAAGTTTACATTTTGGGTTTTTAAAATGATGCAGGCTGAGATTTTGCTGTGTTGTCAGATCAGAGTGGAATGCTGGTGATATTTGGAGTTCTAAATTGCAACTCTGAGCATTGAATATTTCCCCACTTTTTGGACAGATATCCTTGCTTGATGGTTGTAAAGTTAGGGTTGCTTGATGGCTGCTATACAGCTGTTAACTACAAAGGTGTGCTCATGGTGTGAGTGAGTTTTAGAAAGCTGCGTGTAAGAGATATACTCGCTCTGTGTTGTTAAATGGAAATTTGAAGGAATGGTGTTCTTTGTCAAATTTTATCTTTTTTTAGCCACCAGCTCCCCAATGGCTCAATATGTAAACAGACTACTTAATGTAGTACTAAACATAAAGGTTCCAGGTTTGATACCTGGTTTCTACTGAGGTAACACACCTCAGTCGAGACAACAATTGGCCAAAGTGCCCCTTGGCCAGAGAATGGGGTGAAAATCAACCTGGTGCTTGCTGTTTGGTGTCTGGTCACTTGTGCTGGAAAGTATGTGTTTGAGAATGTGTGAGCACAGAATTGGATTCAACTGTGATTTCCCCTTCCACCATATTTGAAAACTGGCTATCACTAATTAGGGTCCAGTGTTGCTGATTGAAAATCCTGAAGTTCCTTCACTGTGGGTGTACCTATACCACATGGACTACAGCAGTTCAAGAAGGTGGCTTACCTCCACCACCTCATGGGTAATTGGGGCTGGGCAATCAATGCTGGCATTGCCAGCAAAGTCCACATCCCAGAATGGATTAAAAAAGGTGTGGAAAGTACACAAAGGTCCGAGTGTATCAAGCCTGTGTCCTCAGTACCTTGCTCTATGGCAGCGAGGCCTGGACAACGTATGTCAGCCAACAGCGACGTCTCAATTCATTCCATCTTCGCTGCCTCTGGAGAATACTTGGCATCAGGTGGCAGGACCGTATCTCCAACAGAAGTCCTCGAGGCGGCCAACATCCCCAGCTTATACACATGACTGAGTCAGCGGCGCTTGAGATGGGCTTGGCCATGTGAGCCGCATGGAAGATGGCAGGATCCCCAAAGACACATTGTACAGCGAGCTCGCCACTGGTATCAGACCCAGCAGCCGTCCATGTCTCCGCTTTAAAGACTTCTGCAAACGCGACATGAAGTCCTGTGACATTGATCACAAGTCGTGGGAGTCAGTTGCCGCCGTTCGCCGGAGCTGACTGGCAGCCATAAAGGTGGGGTTAAAGTGTGGTGAGTCGAAGAGACTTAGCAGTTGGCAGGAAAAAAGACAAAAGCGCAAGGGGAGAGCCAACTGTGCAACAGCCCCGACAAACAAATTTTTCTGCAGCACCTGTGGAAGAGCCTGTCACTCCAGAATTGGCCTTTATAGCCACTCCAGGCGCTGCTCCACACACCACTGACCACCTCCAGGCACTTACCCATTGTCTCTCGAGATAAGGAGGCCAAAGAAGGCAAGTATCAACTTGTGTGAAGTACTGAAGGGCTGTCAGCACTGTGGAAGCTTAAGGGAATCAAGGGTTATGGGGGCAGGGTGGGAAAGTGAAGGTAGAAGATCAGTCATGATATTATTGAATGGCAGAGCAGGCTTGAGGGACCATTTGGCTTACTTCTGCTCCTATTTGTTATTCCTGCCACAGTGCCAGGAGATGGCATTTGGGATGGAGGTGTAGGCTGAGTGAGAGCTTGACTGTGTTTCACAAGCCTGATGTAATATTGTGATATTTAAGAGGCTCACTAGCATGTTCATCAGTGTCACACAGTATCTCAGTTGCTTGTTACTGTGAGCTTCATGGGTGTATACCAGGATTTGCATACGTCACAAGCCAAAGACACATTGTACAGCGAGCTCGCCACTGGTATCAGACCCAGGGGCCGTCCATGTCTCCGCTTTAAAGACGTCTGCAAACGCGACATGAAATCCTGTGACATTGATCACAAGTCGTGGGAGTGAGTTGCCAGCGTTCGCCAGAGCTGGCGGGTAGCCATGAAGACGGGGCTAAAATGTGGCGAGTCGAAGAGACTTAGTAGTTGGCAGGAAAATAGACAGAAGCGCAAGGGGAGAGCCAACTGTGCAACAGCCCCGACAAACAAATTTCTCTGCAGCACCTGTGGAAGAGCCTGTCACTCTAGAATTGGCCTTTATAGCCACTCCAGGCGCTGCTTCACAAACCACTGACCACCTCCAGGCGCGTATCCATTGTCTCTCGAGATAAAGAGGCCCAAAAGAAAAAGAACATCTCAAGCCATGAATGTCAATGGATCTTGGCTCTCTAATTCATGAATAATCTGCCTGTGAGATAACAGTGCTAATTGACTTTTTCAAAGCAGGAAAAATATGCAAGTTAAAAAAAAACACAAGTAGAACTAAGCTGCCAGATTGCCAGGGTGGGACGCATGGACTACCGTATATTCACCAGCTGGTCTGCCTGATAGAAAGAATTTGTATTTCTACGGCATTTTTCACATCCTTGGGATGTTCCAAAGTACTTCACAGACAGCCAACCAACTATCTACAGCCACAAGTGCTGAGTAGATTATCCATCACAGCCTCCTCCCGAAGTCCCCAGCATCACAGATGCCAGTTTTCAGCCAATTCGATTGACTCCGCATGATATCAAGAAACAACTCAAGCTGCTGGACACAGTAGAAGCTATGGACTTTGGAACACCTCAGCTGTAGTACTGAAGATGTGCTCAAGACCTAGCTGTGTCCCTAGCCAAGCTGTCCAGTGCAGGTGCAACACTGGCATCTACCCGACAATGTAAAAAATAGCCCCAATATGTGCTGTTCACAAAAAGAAAGAAAGCAATCTGGACAATTACTGCCCCATCAGTTCACTCTCCAACATCAACAGAGTGATGGAAGGTGTCGTCGACAGTGCTATCAAGCGGCACTTACTCGGCAATAACCTGCTCACTGGTGCTCAGTTTGGATTCTGACAGGGGCACTTGACTCCTGACCGCATTACAGCCTTGGTCCATACATGGGCAAAAGAGCTGAATTCCAGAGGTGAGGTGAGAATGACTACCTTTGACATCAAGGCAGCATTTCAGAGAGTATGGCATCAAGGAGCCCCAGCAAAACTCAAGTCAATGGGAAATGGGGAAAACTCTTCACTAGTTGGAGTCCTATGTCGAACAAAGGAAGATGGTTGTGGTTGTTTGAGGCCAATCATCTCAGACCCAGGACATTGCTAAATAAGTTCCTCAGGGTAATGTCATAGACCCAACCATCTTCAGCTGTTTCATCGATGACCTTTCCTCCACCATAAGGTAAGAAGTGGGGATGTTTGCTGATTGCATAGTGTTCAGTACCATTTGCAACTCCTCAGATACAGTCCATGCCTGGACAACATTCAGGCTTGTGCTGCAAAATGGCAAGTAACATTTTCACCACACAAGTGCCAGGCAATGACCATCTCCATTTGAGAATCAAATCATCTCCCCTTGACATTCGACAGCATTAGCATTGCTGACTCCTTCTCCCCCCCCCCCCCACCCCTGTCAACATCCTGGGGGTTATCATTGACCAGAAACTTACAAGAGTGGGTTAGAGGTTAGGAATTCTGTGGCAAGCAGCTCATCTGACTCCCCAAAAATTGTGCACCATCTACAAGGCACAAGTCAGGAGTGTGATAGAATACTTTCCACTTACCTGGTTGAGTGCAGCCCCAACAATGTTCAAGAAACTAGACACCATTCTAGACAAAGCAACCTGCGTGATTGGCACCCCATCTACCACCTTCAATATTCACTCCTTCCAGCACCGGCGCACAGTGGCAAGCGTGTACCATCTCCACGATGCATTGCAGCAACTCACCAAGCCTCTTTCAACAGCACCTTGACCTCTACCACCTAGAAGGACAAGGGCAGCAGACGCATGGGAACATCACCACCTGCGAGTTCCCTTCCAAGCCACACCATCCTGACCTGGAGCTATATACAAATATGCCTACAGCAAATGAGAAATTATCTATCTTTAGTGTTGTTGGTTAAGGGGTAAATATTGAGCAGGAGATGAGGAGAACTCTTCCTCCTCTTTGAATAGTGCTGTGGGATCATTTACATCCAACTAAACAGGCAGTCAGGCCTCAGTTTTATGGCTTAGCTGAAAGACAGCACCTCCAGCAATGCAACCCTTTATTTACATGCCCCAACGCTGGAATTGGTCTTGAACACACAAGCTTCTGACTCAGCAGGGAGCATGCTATCACTGAGTCAATCTGACACTTATCTGAAAGAAAACAGTCGCATCAGTTCTCTGGGGTACAATTTCTGACTTTAATCTTACTCATGTTCGTACAAAATAAAAACATGCTGTCAATACTCAGCAGGTCAGGCAGCAGCTGTGGAGAGAAAGAAAAAGAGAATGTTTTAGTTTGAAGACCTTTTGTCAGAACTGGAAAAAGTACTCTTTGCCCCATATCCTGTAATACCTTTGGTTCACAAACTTTAAACCGGAGATTAATAACAATTGATCTAGCAGCAACTGCCATTTGTGGACACGTGTTCCAAATTTCTACCACTCTTTCCATGTAGAAGGGTTTTCTACCTCTACTGCTGAAAGGCCTGGCTCTAATTTGAGGCCATGTCCCCTAGTCCGAGACTCCCCAACCAGTGGAAATAGTTGCTATCTATCGTATTGTTTCCCTTTAATATCTCAGAACTTAGATCAAATTACTCCATAACCGTCTAAATTTTAGGGAATGCAATCCTGTATTGTAAAATTCCTCCTTGTAACTTAACCCTTGGGATCCAGGTATCATTCTGATAAATCTATGCTGTGCTCCCTCCAATGCTAATATATTCTTCCTCGCGTGTGATGTCGCGAACTGAACACAACATTCTAAATGTGGTCTCACCAGGGCTTTGCAGAACTAGCATAATTCTAGTCCCTTGTATTCTTGTCCTCTAGATATAAATGCCAGCATTCCATTAGCCTTTTGATTATTTTCTGCACCTGTCCATGACATTTAAAAAATCTATGCACATGGACTCCCAAGTCTCTCTGGGCCACTTTAAGGAGTCTTGCACCATGGAGTTATGGGTTGCAGGTGTACACCTTCAGTTCCCCACATGATCTAGTATCCATTCTGCCAATGTGTGCAGTTACTAAATAGAGGCACATCTCTACAGGAGAAGTTGGAGTTTTGTTGTGGGGGGGTGGGTGTGGCGATTGGCGCAGCTACAAGGCTAATACTTGAATGATTAGGACCCTTTCATTTAATGTACGGTAGCTGGTATGATCCTTCTAATAGTCCCTCACCATCTTTTGTAAGAAGTCAACCCAGCATCCCCTGGGTAGGAAGGCCATTAGTGGAGGGTTGGAAACGCATGCAACAACAAGTTCACTGATAATGGGTCAAAGGCAAACAGGTGGCATATAGTCCCCGGTTGTATCACTCTTTGAACAAGCTTGGGGGAAAGATGTCTGTGCGTATGTCTTTGGAACTCTGTGATTGCAATACTAGATTTTCTTTTTGGATTTTAATTTGTATTGATGTTTAGATTTGGAATTGTGACCTTTTACTTGACTTTGAGATCGAAGGGGAGGAAGGAAGAGTTATGCTTAAAAACAGGGTGTATTTTCCCTTAATGTAACTTTAGGACACTGGACAAGTTGCTTACCAGTACGCGGCAGTTTATTATAATATAACATGTATACCTTTTGAGTCCTGTACACATTTCAGTACTAATATTGATGCAGTACAGAGGGAAGTAGTCGCTGTGACAATGGGGCCAGTGTAATTGTAATAGAGTCCAGTACACTCTACGCAGGGCTTCCACACTAAGAGTGAAGGTGACTACCATCAATATCTGCAAGTTGCTCAATTAAACTGGCATAATTAGAAAGTGAGGGAAAGTTTGTGCTTAATGTTTCCTTTTTATCTATTTTTTTTTGTTTCATGGGATGTGGATGTCGCTGGCCAAGCCAGCATTTATTGCCCATCCCTAATTGCCCTTGAGAAGGTTGTTACGAATTGTAGTTAAGGTAGGTGGAGATTTTTGTTTGGTAGTGTGTAATGGCTTTGTAACTTTCTTCAGTTGGTCCTACTCTTTGCTTCTCACAGCTTTGCTGGTAAATGATCTTTTCTCCACTTTCCACCATCCCCTGGTTCAGAAGTAGGATAGGTACATTTTCCCAAATCACTGGATGCCAGTCTCAAAGCAGTTGACAGGATGGGTATGAGTGAGTGTTATTTGGGGTAATTTGTTCCCTTCATTTAAAATTCTCCTGGTGGTAAAACATGTGACCTCCTTTCAGCACCATAAGGGCATAAGAAATAGGAGCAGGAATAAGTCATTCAGCTGCACCTTCCCGCACTATCCCCTATTGTACTGTCTGGAAAGCTGTGGTTTAAGGCAGTGACTGCTCAATCTAGAGTGATATGCTGAAAACATGACATTTTTCATCATTCTGTAAGCTTAATTTCTAGAGTAGCGTTATGAACTTTGTTTCGCCATGGTATAAAAGTGCCCTCAATAATTTGAGTGCATTCTGCAAATCGCCAAGAATGGAAGTTGTGAAAACAAAAATTTTACACTAGTGCAGTGGGGATGTCCTCAGTTTGAATTAAAGCACTTGCTTCAGATGGAGAAGGAGCTTTGTCCTACATCTGATCCAATCTGGAACCTAACTTGGGAAGCTTGATGTCTATCACAATTTGTTCTTCCGTTACTGACATCCATCAACTTAACCAAAGTTCACCCAAATTTTTAACTTTTTCTTGAACTTTATACATTGAGGTTCAAATAGACTATAAATATGGTTATTAACTAGGTTAGATCTTTGGAACTCTTGCATTGCTGATTCACACCATATGATCATTATGCAACATCTGTTACTTAAAGTACCTGTATTTATAATTTTGAATTCAAACCTATTCACATGAATATAATAAACTATTGTAGTTGTGCATTTGTAATCCTACTTGAATTAACATTCAGAATATCAACCTGATATCTGATTTTTTGGTTTCCAGTAGCAACTTGCCGCTTTCAATTTTCAGTCTGTTACGAGGTAAAATCCACCTCCGATTTCTTTTTGTGCTCTGACAGGTTCCGGGTCAGTGGATGTGACTGGTGATGAACCCATTCTATCTGCAGTACATGGTGGTGTACCTATGAATGAATTTAATCAGTCCTTGTATATAATTTCTGAAGTTATTTCCACTATCAAAATAAGTTGTGAATTCTTGGAAAATCTGACTTATTGAAAGATCTGTAGGATCCGTAGAATGTGATGCTGGTGCATGGCATTCTTGTGTTTATAATGTTGCAACCACATTGTACTCCGATTTGAAAGTATTGTCGAAACATGTGCTGTGTGAAAGTGCTGCATTCTTACCCATGCTCCTCTGTGTACCTAAGACTCAATACTGTAGCAGGCAAGGTTGAAGCGTTTGGCATTGCAGTTGCTGAAGAGCTTCATTGACTTTATAAGAAAGATTAAGTTGTCTGCATTTATAGTGTGCAGTGCTCTGCAGTTTGCAGTGGTGTTATGTAGAGATCAGAATAACATCACAATAAACATTTTACTTTGATCAAATATTGGGACTTCAGTATGTGTAGACATGAATTAACAGTTGATTAACATATGGCCTGAGGGGATAATTAATCCAGGTTGGTACTTCGCATCCTGATGTACATAATCTTAAATGGAGATTTACAGCATAACTCACTCACGAAGTAACTTAAATTATTTCCACTAAATCTGTTCCAACGATTGCAAATTAATCTTTTTATATAATCCACTTTCTTCTACAAAGCATTTCAATTTTCCTTCAATGAAAAGGTGATCTAGTCTTGTCAAATGGGGGAAGAGTTTGTCATTCACTATTCATTTGCAAGAACAAATTTAAACTGACACTAGTATAGTTGAGTACCATATTGGGATTCAGTTTTCATGTGGAGAGTGTTGTATAAACTTCATAGTAGATTGATTTCTTGAAGTTTCAATTTACAAGATTTCCCTTTACCATGGCTAAAGATCCCACAAATACTTCAAATATTTTTAAAATAAGGTTTGTTTTGTCTAATTGCATTTACTCATTCATGGTATAGTGATATTCTCATTGTCATAGAGAGCCACAGCACTGAAACAGGCCCTTCGGCCCATCGAGTCTGTGCCGACCAACAACCACCCATTTATACTAATCCTACATTAATCCCATATTCCCTTACATCCCCACTTTCCCTCAATTCTCCTACCACCTACCTATACTAGGAAATCTGATTCCCAACCCAGAAATGGTCCCACTGTTCCAGCAGGGACCAAGTGCAGAAGATTCCAACCAAGGTGTCTGTTCATTCTTATTTCTTGTGATTTTCTTTCTGTTTTCCTGATAGCTGGGGATTGAATTTGATGGATGCTAACCAGTAGAGTGGTATTTGTACTCCTTTTTGAGCTGAATAATACAGCTGGTGCACCACATAGAGGCATAATGATTTCGCAGGCACTTTGTTGTCAGTTTCTCTGTGGTTGTGGTATTTTTCCCCCATATTGTACTTCAGAACAGGACTGGAATTCACTTTCCTGACACTTTAAATGACAGTTATGTTTGACTTAACACCTTGTTTATAGTCAGAATTGAATGGTACAAGTGTTATTAATAGAAACCTGTTTCTGTATGTAGCAAATGTAGTACTTTCTATTTACCTATTCGGCCATCAAGGGAGCAGATGTTTTCACTTTTTCTGTTTAGATTGGGTGCTTTCACAGCTGCTGGTTCTACTTAGTCAGCTGCACCAATGCAGCTATTTTAAAATCACTCATCAGAACTCTGTAATTCGTGATACATTCTGCAAAGGCTAGAAATAGTTTATCCAGGCCAACAATGATGAGTATCACAGCAAGCCCTTTGCCTGGGTCTGACTTGCAAATAGGGAAAATTAGCCAATATTCAGACTCTTAGTCATTGCTTAGTGATCTTTTTTGTACAATGGGCATTGAGTGAGGGCTGGATTTGGCTTGCCTCTCTGTGATAGTGGCCACTGTGTAAGTCGCACCTGAAGAATAGTCAGTTCAGACAAGGTACTACAGACTTACAAGTATCTGACTTCAGAAGAAATGAGGTCAGAGAAAATTCCTTCAGTGTTTATTGCAGCACAATCAATTTCATAGCTTTTGGCTACGAGTTTTTGAATTGGGTTGAATCTTCAGTTTCTTATGCTTTTCCTGTAAGTTGTCAGTTAAATTTCCATTAATCAACAAATAAAATACCTTTTTAATGACTGCATTTTAGAATATTTGCATTCTACACTTCCAAACTGTTCAGATATAGTTTTTTAAAAAAATACTGTTTTCTCCGCCTTCACTCCCGAAGGCTTCTAGAGTTGTCGCTTCATGTTCCTGGTCACCTGGGAGTACATCCCCTGAGTGGTTATTCTCAGTGTTAACTTTGGCTAGTGGTGGCACTTCCACACCTGAACCAGGAGTTGTGTTTTCCTGCCTTATTCGAAGATTTGAATGCATAATCTGGGCTGACACTTCTCTGCAGTACTAAGGGGATTGGGGAATTCTCCAGAGTTTATCTAACTGATGTGTGTGGGACATTGCTGCATGCATTTCCCAGTCATCGGTGACTAACTCTAAAAGTAATTAGTTGTAAAGCACTTTGGGACGTGAAAGGTACTATATAAATGCAAGTTCATTCTGAGAGAGTCTGAGTGTTGGCACGTTATTTGTGCGGAAATGGGGAAAGAAAGGAGGAGTGGGGCTAACTGGATTGCTCTTCGAAAGAGATGGCGCAGACTAGATGGACCGGATGACCCCTTGCTGTGCTGTACTATTCTATGATCACAGATGAACCTGACCCTGAGGCTTATCTTGGGGTTAGGTTGCCAATTTGCCCCTGATTAAATTCAGTTTTGTATTGTGTGCTGATGCCTGATGGGAACTTGTTTGCTGCTCATTGTACTACTAAATAGTTCTGAAGCTTAAGATTTGCGCAAACGCACTTACCTCCAAAGTTACGTCCCTGGTTTAAGTTTGAAAACTTATTGCTGGCCTGACCCAAAATGATTGTCCATAGTTAACCAGTCCAAGCTGTGTGCATTTGATGCTATCATCTTCATTCAGAGGCCCCCAAAGTAAAACTCTTATTTTAAGGGGCATTTGCTGCATCCAATAGCATAAGACTGTTTTTTAAAAAAAAAAATTGCTTCCGACAGCCAATTTGAGCCACCATTGCTCTTTCCCTGGGTACATATGTAATACTATTTTTGAGTTGGATGAGGTATTTATAATCGACTTCTGGTGCAATTGAATTTGTCTAGTCAACATATTTCAATAGTTTACTTCATTTGGGTGGGAACCTGCTGTAATTTCCCCCTTGTTAACTGCTTTTTCTCCTCCCTCCCCTCTAGGTGCTGTTGGCTACAGCTGTTTGCACCAAAGCTGGGAAGGCGATTGTCTCACGGCAGTTTGTGGAAATGACAAGGACCCGAATTGAAGGTTTGCTGGCAGCATTCCCCAAACTAATGAACACTGGGAAGCAGCACACGTTTGTGGAGACAGAAAGTGTGCGATACGTTTACCAGCCACTGGAAAAACTCTACATGGTGTTGATCACAACCAAAAATAGCAACATCCTGGAAGATCTGGAAACACTCCGTCTCTTCTCTCGAGTGGTAAGAGCAATAAACCCAAGCTGCTGAGAATACAGAAAGAGAGACATTCTGAATTGGATATTGGTATGCCACTGATAATTGGTGCAACTGAATTTATCATTATCATTACCCCTAGAAACCAGCATTTCCATTGCTTTCTTCACTGCCTATGCAAAATCAAACTCCTTGACCAACTAATTATGCTACGAGCATGATCCTAGAATGATCCATCCCAAATAGTAATTCATCAGGAGAAGTTGTCTTTATCTGTAGCAGCTTTGGAGGAAAGCATTGGGAAATAGAACATAAATCAGGAGGAGACAAATGTGGGCTAAGGGGAGAAGGGAATGTGTAAGATGATGCTGGTGGGAATGTTGAATGTGTTGTCAAAATCGATCCACCAACAATTTGAGTCAAGTCTAAATGTTCTGACATTGGATTAGCTCTTTTAGATTTCTACATGTTTTCTACCATAACATTGAGCAAATATAGGCTTCATTCACCACCTTACCATCCTTTTAAATGTATGGATCAGGCTGTTGACTTGCAAGAGATTGTGCTGACAAGCTCATGTCTCTCCACGGCAAGTTAGATCCTTCACATGCTACCTCAGCGGTGGGATTGGTTTACCTATTTGGTAAGTAGTTTAGTTCTTTGCAACCTTTATCATTTGCATCAAATGAAGATAATGAACATACTAGCTATTGCTGTGAGGATTGGTTTCATGTATTTGGTGATGTTGCAAAGCTCTGTGGCAAGGTGACAAGTGGAAGAGAGTTGTGTAATACATGATGTCTGGACCAGTTAGATGTTCTGAGGAAAGGCAGATGGATTTTTATGGTGAAATTGTCAGGGGGGCTGGGGCGAGTAGAATAACTGAGACATAATGGTATGCTAAGTCACGTTGCCCTGTCACTGTGTATTTTGAGTTACGATGTCTGCTTTGGCTCCGTGTCAAAGTTGTGGGTTCAAACCCCACTTGAGACTTGAACGCATAATCTACACTCACACTCTAGTTCAGCACTGAGAGAGGGCTGCACTCTGGGAGGTGCACAAATTGGCTGCCACATTTGCCTACACTTAAATTACTATACATCAAAAGTAATTAATTGATGCTGAAGCACTTTGGGACATACTGTGAATGTGCAGAGTTCTTTATGAATGCAAGTTCTTTTTATATGCATTTACATTGGAAAGGCAGTTTAATGTTTTAACAAGAAATAGCTATTTTTTCTGGGGTTATGGATCGTTGCTTGACTAAATATCCAAGTGCCTCATTGGCTTTTCAAGCACATGGCAGATTACTGTCATTAAGGGCTAAAGTAAGATTTGAGTGAGATGGGGTATTCTAATTACATTCTCAGGAAGTTGACCCAAATTGAAAAGATCGAGTTAATCACTTCATAAATTCAGTTCTTTTCTCGTGATTTGTATGCAACTTTGTTGTGGAGAACAGTAAAGCTTAGAAAACGGTACCTTTCACTCTTCTTTCATCATATCTTCAATTGAGAGTGCATTGCACGAGTCAGTTATGCCAGTAATATATCAACTAGCTGAGCTTGTAAGGAGGCCAAGAGAAAACTGCTAGCAGAGCAAAGCTGAAGTCCAAGTTTGGTGTGCTTTGCAATCCATATATTTTTGAGGCAACGCAGTTAGATTGTTTCAATGATCTCTTAACTTTCTGTACCTGCACCAGGACTTTAATTACGTAATTCTTCCTGTCCAACGAAAAGCAATCTATGGCCTAATACATTCCTTTTTTTTCAGTAGATCGTAACACAGAGCTTCAGAATAGGTCTGCTCTATTCATATTTCTAAGACATCGGCTTTTAAAGTTGCAATAATTTTCCTGTGGAAGTGTTGAATTTGATAAGTTTCCTTTGTTCCTGGTGGTATGTTAGTGAATCCTCATGCTTGTGTTGTGACTTATGGAACAGAAGCATTCACAACAAATTGTAGCGCTCAATCTTGAGCCATTATTTTTGACTTGAATTTCCCAAAAAGTAACTTGTTTTTTTTCTTGGATGTTTTTGTTAGACTTGTTGGAAGTGTAAGAAAACAGTGGTAACATATCAACTTGTGAATAAAATGAGTAGAATGCAACAGTTGAGCATAAGCTGTTCCCTGGTCCGACTGTGTTTAGTGTTAAGGTTTGGCCGCCAATACCCAAAGGCGATACTTAAGCTATGGAGACAGAAGAAATCCCAGAGGCTGATCCCTAGCATCTAAGGATTCAGCTATGAAATACTTGAGAAACTGGGGCTTATTTGCCTTCAAAACAGGTGACAGAAGGGATTGTATGGAGGCATGAGATACAAAAGGCATCTAAGTTTATTTTGGAGCACTATTTCAAGATGGGCCAGAATACTTGAGTAAGAAGAGGCCTTTAGCTTAGAACTTAGGAAGGGAAAGTTTAGAATAGGTGTTGGGAAGAACATCTTCGTGTAAATGAACAGCATTTGGAGTGTTCTGTGTAGTTATAATGTCCCTCCCCATCTCTTTCTATCTTGTGTGATCTCTCCCTCCAGTATGCTCCTCTAAAGGCATTACATGGGGTATGGTCACTTAGGACAGCCTTATGGTGTTTGGTCAGCCTGAGCTTGTCCTCACCTGATAGCTGTGGTGGAAAATGCATGTGGCTCTTTGGGTTGTAATGAGGAGCTAAGATTTCCTTTGCCCCACCTCTGGTGCTGGGTGCCAAGGCCACTTGTGCATGAACTTCAGCTAACTGAACACACTGCTAGTCAAATCTGGACTGTTTAATCTGTCTGATTTGGTGGTACAGTACATTAAGTGGTGCCTTTCCTCATTAGCCAGTTGAATGGATTTCTGTTTCCTGTATCATGTTTAAATATTATTGAATTGCTGAAATTGGATAACTGATCATTACATGTTTGTGACATTACATGTTTGGGCAGACTGAAACCTGTTTAAAAAACCAAATGTTGTACAGTGGTATTCTGATTATCTTTTTAGAATTCGGTTAATTTTTTTTACTTATTTTTGTTTGCCTTCCTGGTAGCTGCTGCATATAATTTCAATAAGTGTTTCTTTTGCTTGTTTAATAGATTCCAGAGTATTGCAGAGTCCTGGAGGAGAGTGAGATATCCGAGCACTGCTTTGATCTGATTTTTGCCTTTGATGAAATTGTGGCTCTGGGTTACCGTGAGAACGTTAACCTGGCCCAGATCCGAACATTCACAGAAATGGACTCCCACGAAGAGAAAGTTTTCCGAGCTGTCAGAGAGGTAATTGAAATAGAAGTTAAGGCAATGCAGGGGTGTACAGTCAAAGTGTGGAGCCCAGACATATGAAGAGGTAGGGTATCAAACTGTTAGTCAACGTTATTGTAGTAGTATTTTCTAACTGGTATAGAATTTACAACACAGAAATGGGTCATTTCTGCTTCTCTCTCGATTAGTATATTCCTTTATTCCTCGTGTTTATTTAGCTTCCCCTTAAATGCATCTGTGCTAATCCCCTTCGTTACTCCTCATGGTAGTGAGTTCCACATTCTTGCCACTCATTAGAATTTTAGTTTTTTAAAAAAAAGAGGGAAAAACAGCCCTGACTTTCTACAAATATGGATAGATTACGTGTATGTGATTAAAAATAATCAGGAAAGTTTTGGAAAATTGAATCCGTACCTTAATGCAGTACTTAAAGGTGGCACAGTTGGTAGCACTCTTGCCTAATATCAAGCCCAATCCAGACGCTTGAATTCATAATCTACACTGATGCTCCACTGCCATACTGTGGGAGTGCTGCCCTTTTGGATGGTTAACCTGAGGTGCCTTCAAGTAGACCAAAAATGTCTTATGGCACCATACGAAGAAGAGCAGGAGAGATCTCCCTGGTGTCCTTGTTAAAATGTTATATCTCAGCCAACCTAACTAAAACAGGTTATCTGGTCATTTATCTCATTGCTGTTTATGGGCCATTGCTGTGTGCAAATAGTTTGTCTAAGCTACAACAGTGATATACTTTAAAAAATATGTCATTGGGTTTGAAGTGTTTTGGTGCATCTGAAAGTTTGTGAAAGGGTTTATATAAAATGAATATTCAGTCACTTTTCAGTAGAAATTACATTTTAACAACAACTTGTAGTCTAATGTTTCAAGTGTGTAAAGCAAACTCTGCAGAATTAAATATAAATTGAAATTGAGCTGATTGAGCCGTTAAGATATCATTGTGTTGGATAATGTTGGAACCTTGGTCTGGCGAATCAGAAGTACTGAAAGGATTATCACTGGTTAGTCACATACCTTCTGCTTCTTGGACCCATGTTCAAATCCAGCCCAGGCTGATGGAGTGAAATCCACCCACCATATAAAGTTCCTATGTAAAATTAGATTGTGGAAGTTTAAATCCATTTATTTGTTTTCTGGGCACTTGTAATGTATTTTTAGAGTTGCCTTGAGAAGTGTTGGTGGGCTCCTGATGTTTCCAAGATGGTGATAGGCAGGAATTACAGTGCTTTGACCTAGGAAAAACAAAGACATGGTGACTTGGAGGTCAGGTCCCATGATGTTGAATGCTAATTGACAATCTAGATGGATACAGGATGGTTGGTATGAGAATCAGTCACATTAGTGGAGTAGGAAGGGATGTTCTGAAGTTCTGTATAACTGTACCATGCCTCACCTGGGGAATGCTGAGTGACAAAAGAGAAAAGTGCCCCATTTACTATATGCTGGGCACAAAATTCCGAAAAGGAAGGCTGTGCTCATGGTCCATTTCTGTTGTGTTGTGAGCTTTTGATGTATGGAATGGTTGGTTTTTGGGCTATGATTGTTTTTTGTGTTTTCCATTCAGACACAAGAACGTGAAGCAAAAGCGGAGATGCGTCGAAAGGCCAAGGAGTTGCAGCAGGCTCGCAGAGACGCAGAGAGGCAAGGCAAGAAAGCTCCTGGCTTTGGTGGATTTGGCAGTGGAGGAATCTTGGGCAGCTCAGCAGCATCCATGATAACCGATGCCATCATCGAACCAGAGAAGCCAAAGATGACCCCAGCAGTAATGAGGTGGGTTGCAATTTCCAGTGTTCACATGGCCTAGTTAATGCAGAAAATCCCATTTGTTTTCTTGTCAAGCTGCTGATTGTATTGTAAGAGAGGCTGTCATGATATGTTGCATGGATGTGACTGACCTTCGCATTTTGTATGCGTGCTCTGTGGGTGCACTTCATCAGGGTTGGGCACTGCTGTACTTCTGTCGTGCATTATGCAGCTTTGATTTGTTTACTAACTGCAATTTTTATTTTCAATGACAAAGGGGTAATGACCACATCCCTTTTTTTAAAAAATTGGGGGGGGGAAATGGGAAATGGACCACTGTTTGGAAGTAGACCAACAGAAAGTATTGGTTAGGTGAGCCCAAGCTTGGACTTCAAAATTCTCTTGAAGGAAGGGAAAACTGAAGAAGGATGGGAGTTCTGCTGTTTTGATGTATGGTGAAAGAATGACTTGTCAGATGAAGCAGTGAGTCTTCATTTGAACAGGCAGCACCTGAGAAGAAGGACCATGCAGGATAATCTATTGGGGTTCTAGGAGGAATGATAAAACATTTCAAAACCATGCTGCACTTTAGTTTCAACCTCCCCTCTTGACATCAATCAAACTACATCAGAAAAGAGGTTACATCTCCAGAACGCTTCAGGACTAACAGCATTGTGGAATACTACTTTCATGACCTTTACTATATTGCGATGCTGTCGCAATGCAATGATGGTTCATGAAGAAAGTGGAGCATCGTTTACATCTGTATTTTGCCCTCGTCAGTCGCTCACGGGGTCATTTGCTACTCGTGCTCCTGCTTCCTCTCAGTTTACAGGAAATTAAAGAATTTGCATTAAGGTACATCATGTGAATTTGATTTTATTGTACGTGTGTTTTAATCTTTTATGTTTGATATAGTCTAGGGTCAGTATACCTTTACTCAACAGGGCTGCTGTCACCTGCTTGAATGTCAACGATGTATTAGAAGTGTGAAAGATAATGTGAATGAAATAAGTGGGTTCCAATATATAATGGAAGCTAATGTGACAAAGGTCTCTCTTATCTTTTACCCTATGACAGCTTTAGAACCGTGTGACTTTTTTCTAAAGAGCTTGCATCATCTCAGCATTTCTGTTCTATTTTTTTCCATGTATGTTACAAAGACTTTTTTAAACAATTTGAACCTTTGCCAGTACAGGTTTGGATCTGACCAGCCTGGTTTAAAGTTCTGATCTATGCCTGCAGGATGTTGGCTCATTGCCAGCAATGATTAAAAAAAAATCTTTTAAAATGGTTAGATATTGAACACAGAAAATGCTGCAGCATCTATGGAGAGAGAAACAGTTAATGTTTCCTGTTGATGACCTTTTGCGACCTGCTGAGTATTTCTAGCATTTTCTGTTTTTCTTCCAGATTTCCGGCATCCACAGTATTTTGCTTTTGTATTATATATTGAACATGTCTGGAATTTCTTGAGTAGGAAAAAAGAGTCTTTATTCCCTGTAGCTTTCCTTACCTGCCAGTAGTGACGCTGTTCAATTATTGTTGGGTAGCATGAAGAATTGAAGAGTCGGTTAGTTCCTTTGGCCTGTTTCAGTTTCTGCGTTATGTTAGTTGTGATATATATTATAGACCAAACCTGTGCCATTTTAAACCCATTATCGCTTAATTGTGTTCTCTTGTGGATTAAGGGCTGATGCAGCAGGTCTTGCGTGTGAAGCTGGTTTATATATAATCAGGTATGGTTTGCTTCAATTGCTCTCAGTAATGCATGGGGAGGGGGCCCTTCCTACAGCATCCAGTACGTGGTAGCCCATTGAGTTGAAGGCCTTTTTTTCATTATTCAGATTGCTTCTGCTTATCTTGGCTTGATTGTGGTATCGCTGTCTGCATAATAGACTAAAACGTTTGCAGATTTACGTTGATACAGACATATAGTTGGTGTACTGAACCAAGCATTTTTGGGGAAGTTCTGCATTGTCATGAATGTTAAGAGTTTAATGTGTTCTGTTGTATGTGCAAGAACTGGTAGATATACAATGGCAAATGTGAAAATTTTGGCATGACGTGTTAGCTGGTCGATGAGATAATTGTGTTTAAGCTTGGTTATCTCTTGAAACCTAAAGTGTAGCTTCTCTTTATTTCCTCAGACCTTCTGGTCCAAGCAAGGCCTTAAAACTTGGAGCAAAGGGAAAGGATGTGGAGAATTTCGTAGACAAGCTGAAGTCAGAAGGAGAACAGATTAGTTCCTCGACTAAGCGTTCATCAGAAGCAGCTAAAGTACTGTCACCTCCTGTTAATGTAGAAAGGTGAGTAATGACCTTGCTCTGAACATAGTCTGTGCAAACTTAGAAATTTCCTTAGGTGTGGCATTTTAATACTAAATGTACAGATTTCTTATAACTGACATCTGTTGTTCAAAACCATTTCAATGGGGAGAGCAGCAAAACTTATTTCCTAGCATCACGCAAGACTATCCTAGCAAAACTGTACTCATAGAGGGTCTTAAGGAGAAATGTGTACAGTTTATTTAAACCTTGGCTAATATGGTAATGTTACCTTTATTCTCAACTTGACTATTCCATTACTCTTCTGGCTCCCCTCCCACCTTGCATCCTCCGTGAACTTGAGCTTACCCAAAATGTTGCTGCCTGTACCCTAAATTGTATCAATTCCCATTCACCCATCTTCTCTGTACTCGCTGACCCACTTTGACTCCCACTCCGGCAATGCCTCAATTTAAAAATTCTCATTCATGTTTTCAAATCCCTCTGTGGCCTCGCCCTTCCCTATCTCTAATCCTACAAACCTCCCATATCTCCTCTCTCTTTTCTCCACCCCCCACCCCCCCACCCCGCAGTTCTGGCCTCGTGCGCATCCCCGATTTCCTTTGCCTCCCCATTGGTGGCTGTGCCTCCAGCTGCATAGGCCCTAAGCTCTGGAATTTCCTCCCTAAACATCTCTGCCTCTACCTCTTTCTCCTCCCTTTAAGATGCTTCTTTAAAGCTGCCTCTTTGACCACTTGTCCTAATAGTTTTCCCCATGTGGCTCGGTGTCAGGTTTTTTGGTAACGTTTCCTATGATGTGTATTGGGGTGCTTGACTGCATTTAAGGTACTATAGAAATGCAAGTTTTTGTATTTGTGACAAACAATGTAGGATTTATTGTCATGCGGAAAGAGCAACACAATCAGCAAAATTAACTCCATTTGTAGGCGACACTGTTGAAAGTATCACTTGCAGTGACTTCCTGCTCCTGCAGTTACCTCCTCGTGTTCCCCAAGGATCAATCCTTGGCAACCTCCTAGTTCTCATTTACATGCTACCCCGCAGCAACGTCACCTGAAAATAGCGTTAGTTTTCACATGTATGCTGACTGCACCCAGCTCTACTTCACCATCACCCCCCTCAATTCTCCACTGTTGCTAAATTATCAGACTGCTTATCCCACATCCAGTACTGAATAAGCAGGAATTTGCTCCAATAAATATTTGGAAGACCAAAGTCATTGTCTTCAGCCCCTGCTACGACTGTGCTCCCTAGCTACAGACTCTTAACGCTCTTCATGTCAACTGTTTAAGGTTGAACCAGACTGCTAGTAACCCTGGTGTCATATTTGACCCTGAGATGAGCTTCTGACCACATCGGTGGCACCACTTAAACCACCTATTCCATCTCAGTAACATCTCCTCCTGATTCCGACCCTGCCTCAGCTCATCTTCTGACACACCGCTCCTGAGCTTGCTGGCCTACATTGACTCCCAGTAAAGCAACACCATGATTTTTAAAATTCTCATCCTTGTTTTCAAATCACTCCATGACTTTGTCTCTCCCTCTCTGTAATCTTCTAGCCCCACAACTCTGATATCTGAGCTAAGCTAATTCTGGCCTCTTACAAGCATCTATGATTTTAATTACTTCACCATTGGCAGCTGTACTTTCAGTTGCGTAGGCTCTGGAATTCTCTCCTTCAACCTCTGACTCTGCACTTCTCTTTCCTCTTTTATGATGCTCCTTAAAACCTACCTCTTTAACCAAGTTTTTGGCGATCTGTCTTCAGTGTCTCAGTGTCATATTTTGATTTGTAGTGTTCCTGTGAAGCTCTTTGGGATGTTTCATTATGTCAAAGGAGCTATATAAATACAAACCTCATAAATAACCTCCTACCACTTGCGTATTTCCAAAGTGTAGATACGTTTGCTATATTTGAATCTGCAGCTGCATGCAATAATTTCCTTGCACGTCTTAATGGGCTCCATCCTGCGCTCAAATTCACCTTTGAAATGGAGCAGTCAAATGAGCCCTTTCCTTGATGTACTAGTTGATAAATCTGTTGAGTTCTCTACCACGGTCTACCGCAAACCTGCCTTCACTAGTCAATATGCGTGTTGGGATTCTTACAGTTCCACACGCTATAAAATTGGTCTTATCGGCAACCTCGTAAATAGGGCCTGTGCCATTTGCTCACCATGCAAACCTGATGCTGAAATACAGCGAATCAAGGGCATCCTACCTGACAATGGCTACCCTGATCAGAGCATTTCTTGCTGTATATCGCGCAAACCTATGAACGGGCCTAAGGCCGTCATATTCGGCCCTGAAAAGTGCCTAGTCTACCTCAAACTACCCTGGAAGGGTAACGTCCCAAAAATTTGAGCAACAGGTAAAGCTTGCTATTTCACGCTGCTACTGTGCAGTAGCAACACGTGTGGTGTTCGCCACTAACAGGATGCTACTGTCAAGCCAAAAAGACATTCTGCCTGTCTCAAGTGAGTAATGTGATTTATGAATTTCAATGCCAGCGTGATGCTAGGTATATATACCCGTACGTCCCAAAGACTGGTGGATCATATCAAACAACATGCCCCTTCCGTTGTTCACGACGGGCAAGGTACAGGCCGTACCCAACCAGCCTGTGCTTGCAAATCTCAAAACAGTGTCTAACGTTAAATGTGACTCTGCGATTGAACAATATCTGTTGAATAATCCTCTGTGTTAAGAATTACGCTGACAACCAATTTAAGATTGTCAGTTGGGCTCACAGTGTGGCACATTTGCACATACTGGAAGCTGCATATATTAATGCACAGGGCCCTGTTCTTGGCAGACTGAAAGAACATGTACACACGTTGCGCTTGTTTCATGCTGAACAAAATAACTGACAGCCATTTGCTGGTTCATTGGTCAAGGCATTGCCCTGAGGAATCAGAGTCAAGCTGCCTGGTTGAAATTTCAAACAAAGCTTGGCAGTTAGCTGTCAGTCACCATAAACTGGTGCATTCTTCATGGCAACACTTCTACCAATCAGAGTTCACTGGCCATCCAGTCAGCACTCTCTTATGCAGTATAAGTTGTTTTCCCTTAAGTTGGTTATTGGGTATTGTCCTGTTGAGTGCAAGATGAAAAGCTTTGATGACATGTCTCTGTTTTCAGCAGTTCTAAATACAAGTTGGTGTTGCAAGTGTCCAGTGCAGAGAATGGATTCTACATTCTAGTAAAACTTTGTGTCACCAATTAGCTTAACAGTCAGACAGTGCACAAGAGCAAATAAAAAACAAGAAACACTGAAAATACTCAGGTGGTCAGGCAGCATCTGTGAAGAGAGAAGCAGAGTTGACGTTTCAGGTAACACTGACCTGAAATGTTAATTCTGCTTCCCTCTCCACAGGTGCTGCCTGACCACCTGAGTATTTCCAGCGTTTCTTGTTTTTATTTCAGATTTCCAGCATCTGGAGTATTTTGCTTTTATTTTAGTGCACAAGAGCAACTGGCTGATTTCCCTCTAGGAAGATTTACCAAGAACCAATTTTTTTTTTCTTATAAAAGTTTCCTTTTCCCGAGAATATATAATTCCCAAAATTCTCTCTCGGATGTACTAACAGCAGAAGGGGCATGCAATGATGCTGACTGGTTCTTTTATCTTATTTGAATGTTTGTTTTTTTACATCAGGGATCAGGAATGAAAGTTTTTTCGGGCTGTAAAGTGACTTGTGCTTA
Source organism: Heterodontus francisci (assembly GCF_036365525.1). NCBI lineage: Eukaryota > Metazoa > Chordata > Chondrichthyes > Heterodontiformes > Heterodontidae > Heterodontus > Heterodontus francisci. The sequence goes on along the minus strand of NC_090392.1, from coordinate 77,706,368 downwards.
GCCAGTTTTATTTGTATTAATTTCCCCCTAATTTGCTACCTTGCTCAGAGAACCCATAGGATAGTACAGTGGCATTTCACCTTCGGAACTTGGGTTCACAGCAGTCTAGAATGTAATGCCTGCTTGTTGAGAGAGTCTTAAATGAAATAATTTCTGGCAATGTTAATCTAAATTCTAGTGGATGTGAATCTCTAGCACACATGTATGATTAATTGGCAATCTCCTTTAGAGAGACTGCAGACCACTAGTGTGGGAAATGGTCAATTGTTATGCTGTTGTAATAGGTATTCTAGCAAGTTTGGATTTGAGACACATTGAGTTAAGTAGAATGGACTTTACACTGACCATGGAATGGCCTGTCCTCTAGATTGGAGTCGTGGATCTGCTACTGCCGTTATATCAAACAAAATTTCCATTTCCACTTGCATTGTATGACTTATTGCAGGCATCAAGTGGCAGGACAGTGCTGAACACTGTCCTCGAGTATTGCAGTATAACTGGAACTGAGGCCATGTTCAAAAATATTGCATTGCTCTCTGCCATTTGCATGCCTGATTGTAGAATCCCAAAGCTGTCTTCTACAGCAAGCTGCAGTCAGGCCCTTGCAACAGTGGTGGACTGATGAAATGCTATAAAAGCACTGAACACTATAAAGGCACATGAAAGGCCACCTTGAAATCCTGCAATATTATCCCTGATACCTGGGAAGATAGTGATTGACAAAATGGTGATGCCAATATGTCAGCCAGATCAGCTTGAATGAGTGAGATTGCAGAGTCTGGCTGTCCAATGCCTGGCATGCTGCTTTAGTGCATCCACAACACCGAGACTTCTGCATTGATTTATAATGTCAGTTATACAACACAGAAACAGGCCCTTCAGCCCATCGTGTCCGTGCTGGCCATCAAGCACCTATCTATTCTAATCCCATTTTCCAGCACTTGGCCCGTAGCCTTGTTTGCTATGGCGCTTCAAGTGCTCATCTAAATGCTGCTTAAGTGTTGTGAGGGTTCCTGCCTCTATCACCCCTTCAGATTTGAAAGGAAACTCTGCCACTCTTGCCTGAATTAGGAGTGTTTGCTGCTGGCACCAAGTGCTTCAAATGGAAAGTGCCTGTTTTCCTTCACCAGCTTCCCTACCTGATGAACAGAAAATTCAAAGTTTTACAGGTATGGGTTGCAGTCTTTGGCTGCTGCCAGTATAAGAGCTTTCCAAATGCTTTGAAACATTGGTTATTTGTTTATTTTCTGGGATTTGTAATCAGATAACTAGGTTCACATGGTGGTAATCTGGTTACATTTTTCTCATCGCTGTTGGTCTTTTACTCTACTTTAATCCCTGACCCCAAAGGTACTTTAATTGTTTTTATCTCTACTGATTTGAAGTTGTTGACATTTTGCTTGGGATCCTGTTCTATGGCCACCACTTGACTTGAGCGCCTTATCCAGTCTTCCGTGTGTGTGCCTCAATCAGTGTTGGCAAGCTGTTTGCTTTGCAAACCAGCCTGATTCCCATCCTCCCCGGGCATTCATATCTGCATTCCAGCCAGTGTCACTGAATAAGGGACGAGATCTGTGGCTGATGATTTTTTTTTCCATCACCCTGCCTTCAAGACCTGAGATCTTGGCCAAGTGTTGCCCTTTCTGCTGACAGTAACTAACTGGGCATGGGCATCTGCATGTTTTCAGCACCATACTGGGCAATGTCAGTGTTTGTCTCTCTACTCTTAGTTTAATACTTTGACAATTACTCCTGTGTGTCAATTCTGTAGGATGAATGGATTACTTTTCCTCTTGATCTCCAAGTTATGAAACTGAGCTGACAGTTTAATTTTATAGCATGTGATTTTGTTACCTATTTACATATCTGTGGACAAAGTATTAGAGATGAGAGTGCGACCAACAGGACCAGCTGAGTTAGTTAGGGGTAGACGGTGGTGCAGTGATAATGTCACTGGACTAGTAATCCAGAGGCCCAGGCTAATGCCCTTGTGGCGTGGGTTCAAATCCCACCATGGGAGCTGGTGATGTGTAAATTCAACTAATTAATTAAAAAAATCTAGGATTGAAAACTAGTCTCAGTAATGGCACCATTACTATCATTGTCATAAAAACCTATCTGGTTCCCTAATGTCCTTTTTAGAGGGGAAATCTGGCCTACACGTGACTGCAGACCCACAGCAAAAAAATAAAATGTGACTCTCAACTGCCCTCTGAAATGGCCTAGCAAGCCGCTCAGTTGTCAAGGGCAATTAAGGGTGGCAACAAATAGTCATAGAGATACAGCACTGAAACAGGCCCTTCGGCCCACCAAGTCCGCACCGACCATCAACCACCCATTTATACTAATCCTACATTAAACCCATATTCCTACCACATCCCCACCTTCCCTCAATTCTCCTACCACCTACCTACACTAGGGGCAATATTTTTTACAATGGCCAATTTGCCTATCAACCTGCAAATCTTTGGCATGTGGGAAGAAACAGGAGCACCCGGAGGAAACCCACGCGGTCACAGGGAGAACTTGCAAACTCTGCACAGGCAGTACCCAAAACAGAACCCGGGTCACTGTAAGGCTGCGGTGCTAACCACTGTGCCGCCCTTGCCAGCAATGCCCACATCCCATGAAAGAATTTTTTTTTTTAAAGCTCACACCCAACCTTGAGTGCATAAACTAGTCTGGCAGTTCAGTGCTGTGCTGCATTGTCAGAGGTGCCATCTTACAAATGAGCCATTAAAACCTGTCTTGGGTGCACATAAAGGTGTCTATGGTATTCAAAGGAGAGCAGAATATTCTGTGTCCTGTGAACCAGAGTTGCCAAAAATGAATTAGTTATTCATCTCATTCCCGCTCGAGACCTTGCTGTGTCCAAATTAACTCTTTATTGGCTATGTAACAATGACTGTGTTTCGGAAGTATTGCATGGATTTTGAAGCATTTTGGGATGTAATGGGATGCTCTATGAAAGCAAGCTCTCTGTTTCTTCAGTGTTGTTGACTAACATTCTGAAGTAATGATTCAGGTGTCTATTGTCACATCATGAGCTCTTCATGACTGATGTACCTTCTCTGGTAACTTTTACAGTGTACATCTGAAGATTGAAGAGAAGATATCACTGACATGTGGCCGGGATGGTGGCTTGCAAAACATGGAAGTACATGGCATGATCATGCTCCGGGTTAGTGATGAAAAGCAGGGGAAAATTCGTCTTCAAGTGGAGAATGATGACAAAAAAGGGGTTCAGTTACAGGTAAAAGCTACATGTGGCTGAGTCTTGTTTGGCTCATTTGTAGTTATTGGGGGTTGTGCTCTATTTTTAAATTCCTCAGTGTTTTACTCTTATCAGTGTTGTCGGCCTCCTCTCGATCCCTTCTTTGTTCTTTCGGTCGCCTCTTCTGAAAATGTTGACTCTGCTTTTTGGACTTCCAAAAGGCATTTGATACAGTGCCACACAACAGCCTTGTGAGCAAAGTTATAGCTCATGGAATACAAAGGATGTTAGCAATGTGGGTACAGAATTAGCTGAGCGACAGGAAACAAAGAATAGTGCTTAATGGGTGTTTTTTGGGCGGGAGGAATGTATGTACTGGAGTTCCCCAGAGGTCAGTGTTGGGACCCTTGCTTTTCTGGATTCATATTAGGGGCGGCGCAGTGGTTAGCACCGCAGCCTCACAGCTCCAGTGACCCGGGTTCAATTCTGGGTACTGCCTGTGTGGAGTTTGCAAGTTCTCCCTGTGTCTGCGTGGGTTTCCTCCGGGTGCTCCGGTTTCCTCCCACATGCCAAAGACTTGCAGGTTGATAGGTAAATTGGCCATTATAAATTGCCCCTAGTATAGGTAGGTGGTAGGGGGATGTGGTAGGAATATGGAATTAGTGTAGGATTAGTATAAATGGGTGGTTGATGGTCGGCACAGACTCGGTGGGCCGAAGGGCCTGTTTCAGTGCTGTATCTCTAAAACTAAAAAAGCTAAATATTAACGACCTAGACCTTGGTGTACAAGGCACAATTTCAAAATTTGTGGATGATATGAAACTGGGAAGCATTGTGAACTGTGAAGAGGATAGTGTAGAACTGCAAAGGACGTAGACAAGTGGAATGGGCGGATAGGTGGCAGATGAAGGTCGATGTGGAGAAATGTGAAATGATTCATTTTGGTAGGAAGAACATGGAGAAACAATATAAAATAAAGGGTACAATTCCAAAGGCGGGTGCAGGAGCAGAGGGACCTGGAGATATATGTGCACAAGTCATCAGAGGTGGCAGAGCAGGTTGAGAGAGCGCTTAATAAAGCATCGAGTTTCCTGGGCTTTATTAATAGGGGCATAGAGTACAAGAGCAAGGAGGTTCTGTTGAACTTATATAAGACACTAGTTTGGCCTCAGCTGGAGTGTTGTGTCCAGTTCTGTGCTGTGCCATCTATGAGGAACTTCAGTTACGAAGATAGTTTAGAGAAATTAGGACTGTTTTCCTTGGAGAAGAGAAGGCTGAGAGATGATTTGATAGAGGTATTAAAAATCATGAGGGGTCTGGACAGAGTAGAAAGAGAAAAACTGTTCCCACTTGTGAAAGGATTGAGAACGAGAGGGCACAGATTTAAAGTAATGGGGAAGAGAAGCAAAAATGACATGAGGAAAAACCTTTTCATGCAGCGAGTGGTTAAGGTCTGGACTGCGCTGCCTGAGAATGTGGTGGAGGCAGGTTCAATTGAAGCATTCAAAAGGGAATTGGGCTGTTTTATGGAAAAAAAAAAGAATGTGCAGGGTTACAGAGAGAAGTTGGGGGAATGGCACTCAGTGAATTGCTGTTTTGGAGAGCTGGTGCAGACACGATGGGCCAAATGGCCGCCTGCACTGTAACATTTCTATGTTTCTATGATTCTGCTGAGCTGTGGGGCTACAGGTACCATTCAGTTCCAGTGCCTTGCTCTTGTGGCTGTCCTTCAAGTGTGAGCCTCAATAGTGAGTACTGGAAAGCCATTGAACTGTCGAGGACACCACAACGGTGATGGATCCTATCCTTGCTCAACTTCTATACATCTTCATGTCCAGCAAGTGGCCGCTGTATAGCTAATAGGGAGAGGAAATACTGTTTGATTTTCTCTTGGCTGAGTTCAATTACAGTGCCCCACTTTCAACTAGCATCCCTGTTAGCACCCTAGATTTGTGATTGAACCTGGGACTGTCCCAGTAAGTATGGCTGTGTTACTCACTGTAACCCTTTGGAGTCATTGGGAAGAGCCCTGTGGCCGTTTAATTTTTATTCAGCAGTAATATGTGTTTATTCTCTTAAAATTGTAAAAGCCATTGAAAAAAATAGATGTGAACGAGCAGCTATTCAAATCCCACTTGTATTCACATTTTCTCAAGATTGAGAGTTGCTTTGGCATCACTGTCAGTTTTTGTTCTCCTGATGATATCCATGCAGTCAGTCCCTGCTTACAATATCAAACGGACCTTTTATGGAAGCATCTAAGTGATTTCACACTTGAAGGACTTGATGCTACACCCAAAACTTGTCCTGGTGCTTTGGTGTATCTACAAGGTTAAGACTTGTAAAGAGTGGGATGAGGAGTGACAAGAAGAAATATTTGTTTGCACAGAAGGTGATGAGCAATGATTGCCAAGCAGGGTTATTGAGGGCAGGATAGTCATAGAGAGATGCAGCACTGAAACAGGCCCTTCAGCCTACCGAGTCCATGCCGACCATCAACCACCCATTTATACTAATCCTACATTAATCCCATTTTTCCCCCTCACATCCCCACCTTCCCTCAATTCTGCTACCACCTACCTATGCTAGGGGCAATTTTATTTTTACAATGGCCAATTTACCTATCAACCCTCAAGTCTTTGGCATGTGGGAGGAAACCTGAGCACCCAGAGGAAACCCACGTGGTCACAGGGAGAACTTGCAAACTCCGCACACAGGCAGTACCCAGAACTGAACCCAGGTCGCTGGAGCTGTGAGGCTGCAGTGCTAGCCACTGCGCCACTGTGCTCAGTGTCATACTTTGTTTTATAATGCTCCTGTAAAGTACCTTGGGGTGTTTTATCACGTTAAAGCTGCTATATAGATATAGTTGTTGTTGACATCTGCATTATAAGAGTTGATTGTCAGAATCGCTAGAAATTAATCAAAATGAGAAATTAACTAATGTATATTGCATAGATTTTATGCATAGCGGAGATAGTGAAGACAAATTTAAGGAACAGCTGGATGCTGTCATTTTTGCCCAGTTGTAACTTGTGATCAGAAAACGTCTGTTTTGTGTTTGAACTGTTAACAAATGGATCAACTAACGGTGCAGTGATTAAACCCATGACTGTGATTAGGTCCATGACTTTATTGGTCGTATGGTTTAATACCATCCTACTTGACTCATTTACTTGGCTGAGATCTTTTTTAATTCATGAGATGTGTGGGTATTGCTAATAAGGGCATTGCCCATCCCTAATTGCCTGTGAGACAACTGAGTGGCTTGCTAGGCCATTTCAGAGGATAGTTGAGTTAACAGCATTGCTGTGGGTCTGGAGCCTCACATAGGCCAGACCAGCAGACTTACTTCCCTAAGGGCCACCAGAGAAGCAGATTTTTTTTTTTTTTGCAACAAACTGGTAGTTTCATGCTCACCATGACTGATACTATTAAATCTAAATTTCCCAGCTGTCATGGTGGGTTTTGAACTTGTCTCCAGGTAATGTGTGCCGGGATCGCTAGTCCAGTCACGTAACCACTCTGTTACTGTACCTGCTAAGAATTACCTCTCCCAAAGTCTTCAGATTGTACTTGGATTTGAAAAAAAATTGAAGTAGCAGATAAGTCTGAGGGGCAACAGGAAAAATAAGCACATCTCAAGCTGCTCTGGACAAGAAATGAGATGACAATGCCATTTATTTCCAGGCTAAACCTTTGTTTTTTTGTGGTGTTGTCTACAGACTCATCCGAACGTGGATAAGAAACTTTTCACGACAGACTCTGTGATAGGCCTAAAGAACCCAGAGAAGTCCTTTCCGCTGAATAACGATGTTGGGGTCCTGAAGTGGAGATTGCAAACTAATGATGACGCCTTTATTCCCCTCACCAGTAAGTTTTTAAACCTATACTGGTGATTAACACTTGGGCACCTTCCAGTCTGGTTCAAGAAAATGTGCTAATTAATTTACAGAAGTATTGGAACGGCTATGGCACACATTGTGTTGATATGTTGCCTTTTGTGCATACTTGATTTTCATTGTTCCAGCATTGGTGGCCATGCTTTCAGTTCTCTAGGCCCTGAGCTCTAGAATTCTTTTCCTAATTCACTTCTTCTCCTTTTTAAGATGCTCCTTAACACTTTCATCAAGCTTATGGTAGCCAGTCCGAATATCTCCGAATGTGACTTGGTGTCAGATTTTGTTTGCTAATACTCCCGTAAAGCACCTTGGGATATTTTACTACGTTTTTAAGGTGCTATATATGTAGGTTGTATCATGCGGCAAACTCAGGAACACCTTTCTAGGAAGTAAAATTAGAGGCAGTCCCCCTTGGCTTTCCAGTGGCTGGTTATAAATTGGGTGTAATTTATTGCTTAGAACTACTCAAAACAACCTTAGTGCAGTACTGTGATACTCTGACAATAAACCCAACAGGAAGTGCTAAATGTGGAAACTTGTCTGTTAGCCCTGCTAGCTTTTTCTTGTGACCTGTTCAGGAATAACAAGAAAAACAGCTTTTATCTTTGGTGGAAAAATTAGGCATTTAAAATTGTAATGCAAAAGAAAGCTGAGTGTGTTTGGAATACGATAAGAACCAAATGTTTTTATTCGTAATGGTATAAATGTGTATTAAACGGGAGTGAAGCATTTTTTCTTTGAAAAATTGCAGATCGTACATTTAATTTTACAAGCCCTGAAATCGCCATTTCTCTGACACTGGACTCGTGCATCTTGCCCACATTGCCCTGGTCCAAATCATTTCTATTAGTAGCTGTGCCTTTAGTTGCTTAGCCCTCACTGTGGAACTCCTTCCTTAAATCCCTCCATCTCTCCACTTCCCCCTGTTCCTTTATATTGCTCCTTAAAACTTGCCTCTCATCCCTTTCTAATATCTCCATTTATAGCTCAGAGACCCATTTTATTCCTTATACCTCTGAAGTACCTTTGAATGTTTCACTACATCACAACACTATATGTCATTTGTTAAATCATTAATGCACAGACCAGAGTGTTAGCATCTAATGATTCTACGTTCGGGTTTTAGCATAGAGAGTTTCTGATTGCTGGCTGGTCATCATAGGAATAAAGCTGCATGTCTGTGAAGGTGATGTATCTATTCGTTTTCTGTAAACGCTGCAACATTTTTTGTAATCAGTGTTATTGAGAACGCTGATCACTTATGTGACCTAATTCAATTGCGGGACAGGCTTTAACAGCTCTTTCAAAGGGCTGGCCCAAACACAATGGGCCGAAAGGTGGCCTCCTGTGCTAGAAGATTTTGAGGGGCTGAATGGCCTCTTCCTGTTTCTTCTTTCCTAAGAAAGGCGCAGTTCAAAATTAAGTTAAAGCTGTCCTCTTCAGGGTGGTTTCAATACTTTCTCTTTCTAACTTAGTTAACTGCTGGCCTTCGGAGAGTGCCACTGGTTGTGATGTAAATATTGAGTATGAACTACAGGAGAGCACTCTGGAACTAAACGACGTGATCATCTCCATTCCCATTCCGTAAGTTTTTGTGGCTGAAAATGTTAATTTTTCTAAGTTTTCCCTCTGATTTATTCCCTGCTTCTCTCCTCCTAGTGCTGATGCCAGAAACAGCAGCACTCCTTTCAGCCTCCCACATATCCACCTAGTCAGTGAGGTTTGGCTGTCCATCTGCAGGGACCATTGCAATTGATTGCGATAAAATATTACATTGTGTTTCAAATTTTGAACCAGTCACATGGTCTTTTTTGATCTTGTGCACTGATGTGCCTCCCTATTTAAAAACACCAAAAGTGCTAGAAACATCAGGTCAGGCAGCACCTGTAGCAAGAGAAACAGTTAACATTATAGGTGGATGATCTTTCATCATCGACCTGAAACGTTAACTTTGGTTCTCTCTCCACAGATACTATGTGGCCTGAGTATTACCAGCATTTTTGGTGTTTATTTCAGATTTTCAGCATCTGCAGTATTTTACTTCAGAACCTGCCTATTTATATGGTTTTCTCTTTTTAAATGTTATATTGAGGTTAATGTTACAGTAATAAAGTTATGCCTGACATCCAAGTATTTACAATTGCATAACTATAATGCAATTTATTTTAGTGACAGAATATGTGAGCTGTAAACTTTAAAACAAATCTTCCAGGCCGGAAATCTGGAATTGCTTGAAGTAGCCAGAACACTGTGAATGGATGTTTGCCAGATCGTACTATAATGACAGTTCTCTTCCGTTGTACCTAGGGCTGGTGTTGGTGCCCCATTAATTGGGGAACTCGATGGCGAGTATCGCCATGACAGCCGGAAAAACATTCTCGAGTGGTGCCTACCAGTCATCGATGCCAAAAATAAATCTGGCAGCCTGGAGTTCAGTATAGCTGGACAGCCCAATGATTTCTTCCCAGTCAATGTCTCCTTTGTATCCAAAAGGAACTATTGCAATATACAGGTATGAACTCCCACCAATAAAACGTAGTGCCAGTCTGGTCCGGTTTCTTCTGGTGTATTTTGTGTTGTATTTGACCCTGAGATGAGCTGCCGAGCGCACATCCATGTTAATATATTCAAGGCAGAGTTAGATGGATTTTTGATTGCCAAGAGAGTCAAAGGTTATGGGGGGGGCAGACACGAAAGTGGAGTTGAGGCCACAATCAGATCAACCATAATCTTATCAAATGGTGGAGCAGGCTCGAGGAGCTGAATGGCCTACTTTCGTTCACAATTCTTGTCGTCTTGTGTTCATTGTATATCAGTTGTTTAATTGTATGCAGGTGGAGGGCATTAATTACGATAGAGACACACTTTGGGGTGATGGTTGAGTTAGGAGGTGCATACTTGTAATGTTTCACTCTCTAAATAAATGTTGGACTGAGTGAAGATTGGTTCCAGTACTATCCTTCAACTGGCTTTCTGGAATATAACAATCTGTGGCATCACCAAGACCACCTACTTCCACCTCCAGACTGTTGCCTGACTCTGCACCTGCCTCAGCTCATCTGCTGAAACCCTCATTGTGCCTTTTTGTTACCTTTAGATTTGAGCATTCCAACACTGTCCTGGTCAGTCTCCCATCTTCCATCCTCCATAAACTTGAAGTGATCCAAAGCTCTGCTGCCGATATCTTAACTCTCAGCAAGTTCTGTTCACCTGTCTCCCCTGTGCTCGCTGACCTACATTGGATCCAGCAATGCCTCAGTTTTAAAATTCCTATCCTGGTTTTCAAATTCTTGTGGCCTTGCTCCTCCCCATCTCTGTAACCTCCTCTAGTGCGTCTGTGCTACTCTAGTTCTGGCTTTGTGCGCATCCCCTATTGTAATTGCTCGTTTGTAGGTAGCTGTGCTTTTAGCTGCTTAAGCTGTAAACTCTGGAATTCCCTAAACCTATCTGCATCTCTACCTCTCTCCTCCTTTAAGAGCCTCTTTAAAATTTACTTCTTTGGCCGAGCTTTTGATTTATCTTGTTGGTTTGGTGTCAAATTTTGTTAGTGCTCTTAAATTTTACTACCTGAAAGGTGCTATATAAATGAAATTGTTGTGGTGCAGGACAACCATTGCATTGAATTTATGCTGAAGGAATATTTTTTTTAAATTTCATGGATGTGAGCATCGCTGGCAAGGCCAGCATTTATTGCCCATCCCTAATTGTCCTCGAGAAGCTGGTGGTGAGCAATCTTCTTGAACTGCTGCAGTCCACCTGGTGTGGGGAACACCCATAGTGCTGTTTGGGAGGGAGTTCCAGCATTTTGATCTAGTGACCAGGAAGGGACGGTGATATATTTCCAAATCAGGATGGTGTTTGGAAGGAGGCGGCTGTTGGCCCGATCAAAAGATCTTTCGTGTAAATCAAGCAGTTTTCCCAATTCCAAAAGTGCAAGTTTTCCTGAAGTATACAAAATACATAGTTACAAAACAGTGCACATGGAAGCATTGAAGAGAACACTATGCTAATTCATTAGATGACCTCCAACTGTAAACTTAAAGCCATATATTTAAAGTAGCTGGCAGTGAGCTCAAGATGATGTCTAATTCTGGAGTTTCACAGATGGAGATTGTTTTTTGGGAACGTTCAAGTAATCAGCTGGGAAGAGATGCAAAGTAATGAGGTGGTAGCTAGTACCCACAAGACTGGCCTCTGCTTTTCCAGGAGAAAGTTGAGCAGAAATAAAAATACTTTTCTCTTTCCCCTTCATCCCCAGGTGACTGGAATCAGTCATGTCGACAGCAACAGTCCTGTGAGATTTTCCATGGAAACTATGCTACTGGTTGACAAATATGAAATACTGTAACATCAGTGCACAACAGATATCCAGAAATCACAAGAACAGATGTCGCCGAGCTGCACACAAGATTGAAGACCCTAAACTTCAAAAATAAAATCGCACAGTGTTTGTGTATATGAAACGATTCAGAGCATCTAGACAGCAAAGTGGTTTATTATGTCGTCCAAACCTGCCTACTATTCTCAGATCTGAAAAGGAGTTTGATATTAATATTTTAATTAACCAACAAGTAAACACTTGTCTTTGTTTTGAAAGGTGGGGTGGGTGGGTGGGAGGGGAATGACATTTGGTAGCACCTACAGTGTCATGTATTTCAGCTGCAGCACCTGTTATTCCCTATCATATTGCCTCCTTGGCTGTAATTATCGTTTTAGCCCTTTTGTTGAGTTAGTTCCAATGTGAAGTGATATTTTTTTCCTTTTTCTTTTTCTCTTTGATTTGGATGAAAGATGATCGAAGCAGAAATTTTGTAACCCTGTAAAATGTATGAGGGAATATGACAACATTCCAGTGTAAAAAGATTTAACTAAAAAAAAATGTAATCTTTAAAAATGATTAAAAGTATATTGTAAAACTGAAAAGACAATGTTGCTTTGCTTTCCCTCCTGTTGGGAAAGTGTTTATAGCAATGATCGCACCTGTGGAGTTACGTCACATTGGTGGTTGGGGGGAGGGGGGGTGTTGGGGGGTGCAAAACCCAGGTAGGCATTATGGTCACGAGTAGAGTGCCTTGGTGGGGTGGGGGGAGAATTGGATGTTGGAGCATAGCCATCTGTCTTGTTGAAAATCCATGGGCCATGTTTCTTTGCTGAAAAATCCATCAATTTTGAAGCAGGAGCGTACTTGAAATGAACCGAAATGTGTCATTTTTAATATAAACATTCAGCATTTTCCACTGGAGCATTTCTTGCACTGGTCCAGAAATGCAGCACTAATTTCCTGCCTTCCATATTTGATTTTCCTCCTCAGGTTTTCATGCTTGTGTTTAATCTTTTCCAAAACACGGAAAGGATTGTCTTACCTACAGCTTAAATTGCAAAGCACATGTACTTGTATTCACATGTCAGAGGCTACTAATTGGGGCTGTTCATTTGCAGGCTTTTTAAGGGTATTGCTAACTTTCCAGGCTGCCTTGGATGGATAGAAGCTGTAGCAGCAAGCGTGAGAGGAAGAACAAGGGATTGAAATCATTGGTGGTGAGTGTGTGTGTGTTGGAAGTTCTGAAATCAGAACAAGGAGTAGTTACTAGTTCTGATGAAAGACCATCAACCTGAAACAATAACTGTTTCACTCTCCAGATGCTGTCTGACCAGACTGTTTCCAGCATTTTCTGTTTTTATTTTGAATGGTAGTTAAGGCTGAGATAGCAACTAGGCTACATATAATTCACTCCTTATGGTATGTGAGCTGTCATGCATTTGTCTTCCTAAGCTGTCGAGTAGGATGTCAGCTACACGTGTGGCTGCAAATACTGAGTTACATGTGAGAAGCAGAAGCTGCTCAATAGCCTTGGAGGTCAAAGGTAGGATTTAAGTTTGTTGTAGAAGGCTGTGATCAATGTTCTCGCTGAAGGTTCCAGGTATAATAAAATACCCGAGTTAGGAAAGCAGGATCTTTGGTTTCCTGAGCCATCAAACTTGGGTGGAATTTTACCTTGGCAGGACCAGCCAAAATGTCGGGTGCAAGCCCGCCTCCGCCTGGCCTGGGAGCTGCACTGTAATTTTGTGTGACACAGGCCATTAACTGACCTCAGGAGGGACTTCTGCCCCTCTGAGACAGGGAGTCCCGCCTCCAAGAGCTGCCGGCCTATCAACGAGCGGCAGCTCTCGGTCCGAGCCATGCCACTGGGAATGGTGGCTGCTGTTGGGACTGTAGCTAAGGAAAGGAGCAAGAGGGACGCCAACCTCAGAAAAAAGGCAGGTTTTTGGGGCCTCGCCAGGGACAATCAGCCAGGTCCTGTTGAGGCAAAGGGGGGTCCATTGGGAGGAGTGGGGGAATGTGGTTCAGTTGAGGTGGGGGGGCCTTCATAAAGGGCACAGGGTGTCTGATCAGGAGGGACCCACACCCCCTCAGCCTGCAAGGAGGCTGCTGGGCTGCTTCCCGGAGGGACTGAGCCTCCTACCTACCTGCTGCTGGTAACATACCAGCAGTGGCAGGAAGAGGCCCTTAAGTGACAATTAAGTGGCCACTTAATTGGCCTGGGGTGGGTAGGCCGTTTCTCACTGCTGCCGCCTCTTGTAAAATTGCAGAGGGGGTGGGAAGGCGACTGGAACACACCCCATACCTCCCTCTCAATTTTATGACCCCCTCCCTGGCTCCAGCCTCCTTCTGTAGGGGGGGCGGGGGCATTAGCTTCTGGCCCCTATCTCAGCCTGATTTTATTTTCCCATGCTTCTCGCCTCTTATTACGAACTTATGAATTAGCAGAAGTAGGCCACTCGGCCCCTCAAACCTGCTTCGCCATTCAACAAGACCATGGTTGATCTGTTTGTGTCTCGAATTCTACACTTCCATCTATCCCTGATAGCCTTTGATTCCCTTGGCTAACAAAAATCTATCTACCTCTGCCGTAAAAATATTCAGTGAGCCCGCCTCCACCACCTTCTGAGGCAGTGTTCCAAAGTCGCACAGCCCTCAGAAAAAATTTCACCTCTCTCATCCGCACGCCCTCTGGACCTTATGTTTGTTTCTATACTTATTACCTCCTCTTGCCTTGCACCATCAGCCTTTTGTCATTCAGTCACTCCTGCCTTCCACCACAATACACACCTTACCCTCTGTTTTCTGCCCTCCCACTTTCTCCCTGACTGGGCTCTTGCTTAAAAGTTGTCCATCTCTAACTTCCAGTTCTGATGAAGGGTCACTGACCTTAAATGTTCATTTTTTTATTCATTCATGGGATGTGGGTGTCACTGACTAAAGCCTGGCTACCTGACCAAACATGACTGCCTGTGTGGGGATGGATCTATATTCTGTTTCCAGCATTCGGCTCGGGTCAGGCTGGACTGCACTGTTTTGCATTGTTTTCTTTTTAATCTACATTTTGATGTGATTTTTTTTTTCTGTACTAATATGTTTGATATTGCTGGGTCGGACATGAAAAAATTAAACGACTAATTAATTTTATACTCGAGCCAGGCTTTATCACTAACAAGGCCAACATCTATTGCCCATCCTTAATTGCCCCTTGAAGGTCATGGTGAGCTACTGCCTTGAACTGCTGCAGTCCTGTGTAGTGAAGGTACTCCCATGGTGCTGATGGGGAGTTCCAGGATTTTGACCCAGTGACAATGAAGGAGCAGTAGTATATTTTCATATTGGGATGGTGTGTGACATGGAAGGGAACTTGTAGGAGATGGTATTCCTATATTATCATTATTGGCGGTAGTGGTTGCTCAGCATGTGCTGCTGGACCTGCTGAGTGTTAACTTGCGTTTTCTGTTTTTATTGCTCAATTAGGGAAAAGGGTGCTGGTATGGAATGACTTTTAGCAAATATAACTTTTTTTTTTACTTGGTATCCAAGCACGGCGGCACAGGGCGCAGTGGTTAGCACCGCAGCCTCACAGCTCCAGCGACCCGGGTTCAATTCTGGGTACTGCCTGTGTGGAGTTTGCAAGTTCTCCCTGTGTCTGCGTGGGTTTCCTCCGGGTACTCCGGTTTCCTCCCACATGCCAAAGACTTGCAGGTTGATAGGTAAATTGGCCATTAGCAATTGCCCCTAGTATAGGTAGGTGGTAGGGAAATATAGGGACAGGTGGGGATGTGGTAGGAATATGGAATTAGTGTAGGATTAGTATAAATGGGTGGTTGATGGTCGGCACAGACTCGGTGGGCCGAAGGGCCTGTTTCAGTGCTGTATCACTAAACTAAACTAAACGACTGTCTCACTTCACTCAATTTATAGCAGGCCTAACTGGTCTCTGCTGGTGTTAATGCTCCACGTGAGCCTCCTCCCACCCTGAACTTTATCTCTTAGCACATCTTTATATTCCTTTCTCCCTCCTGGAACTACTTACACTGAAACAATGCATGGAGGAAAATTAATGCAGAGGTTTTTAAAATTGTGTTTTAATGGGGAAAGACTTTCACCTGGTTAGGGAATTAGTGATGGGAAATATCTATTTGATAGTCACTAAGTAGAGGTGGAGATTTGGTGAAATTTGCCTATGGTGATTAGAGAATGAAATATTTTGCTATAAGAGGCAGAGACCATTGCATCTTTTAAGGGAACAGTTGTTAATCTGTGAAGCAGATTAAGATGCAAGGTGATGTGGAGAGAGAGCAGGATAATGAAGTTACTGTTCCATTGCTCTAGCAAACAGCCAGCATGGATACAATGGACCATAAACACTTGAGAAAAGTTTGAAACTGAGAAATTTGCTCCTACCTACAATATAAATTCAAAATGTTTGAGAAGCTGTCCTGAATTTCCCTAATAAATCTCCTTTTTGTATGCTAGTTGTTAGTTTAATGTCGTCATAATCTGACCAGTAGGATGTTGAGGCCTGGGAGAGGGTGTAGAGGAGATTTACCAGAATTATGCCAGGGTTGAGGGACTTCAGTTATATGGAGAGATGAGGGAAGCTAAGATTACTCAGACCAGAGGAGGTTAGGGAGATTTGATGGAGGTGTTGAAAATTATGAAGAGTTGATGGAGTAAATAGGGAGAAGCTTTTCACTGGTAAGAGGGTTAGTAACCAGAGGACAAGATAATTGGTAAAAGAATCAGAGCGGAGGTGAGGAATATTTTTACGCAACAAGTTGTGATCTGGAATGCACTGCTCAAAAGGGCAGTGGGAGCAGATTCAGTAGGAACTTTCAAAAGAAAATGGAATTCATGCGTGAAAAGGAAAAGTTTGCAGGGCTATGGGGAATGAGCAGAGGAGTCGGACTAATTGGATAGATCTTTCAAAGAGCCAGCACAGGCATGTTGGGTTGAATGGCCGCCTTCTGTGCTTTGATTCTATGATTCTTTTGTGGGAATGTTGTTTCCTTGCTTTCCCTTGGATCTGTTCCTTTTTGAATACTGTTGTTTTTTTCCAGTTCTGATGAGGCATCCATGCCTAAAACATCATCTGTTCTCTTCACGTGTGCTGGCTGGCCGGTTGTTCCCAGCCTTTTTATTTTGTTGCAGCACACAACCTGTTTGTTAAGACTCATTATTAGCATAGAAAACTATTTGATTAAAAGCTCGAGCACATCCATTTTAACAATACTTTTAATTTAAATGCATACAATTTTTTTGGACAGGTTGATTTTTGCCAGTGAACTGATTAAATACCTGGGTGAGTTATAGGGAAGTGAAGACAGTCATTTTCATACAATGGGAGAGGTGTATTCTTAAATATTATTCATTCGTAGTCACGGATGTTTTTGTGAATGGAAGGTTGTTTCCAGTGGCCTTCCACGGGGCTCGGTGTTGGGTCCCTTGCTGTTTGTGATATATATTAATGATTTGGACTTAAATGTGGGTGGCATGGTTGGGAAATTTGCTGATGACAAAAATTGGCCGTGTAGTTCATAGTGAAGAGGAAAGCCGTAGACTCCAGAATGATATCAATGGTTTGGCTGAGTGGGCGGAAATGTCGCAAATGGAATTCCATCTGGAAAAGTGTGAGGTAATGCATTTGGGGAAGGCAAATAAAGCGAGGGAATATACAAACAGGAGGATATTGAGAGGGGTAGAAGAAGTGAGACACCTTGGAGTGCATGTCCACAGGCTCCTGAAGGTGGTAGGACAGGTAGATAAAGTGAAGAAGGCATATGGAATGCTTTCCTTAATTGGCCGAGGTATAGAATTCAAAAGCAAGGATGTAATGCTGGAACAGTATGAAACACAGTTGGAGTATGATATACAGTTCTGGTCACCACATGACAGAAAGGACATAATTGCTCTGGAGAGAGTACAGAGGAGATTTACAAGAATGTTGTCAGGGTTCGAATGTTTCAGCTATGAGGAAAAATTGGATAGGCTAGGGTTGTTTCCCTTAGAACAGAGGAGGCTGAAGGGTGACTTAATAGAGGTGTACAAAATTACAAGGGGCCTAGATAAAGTAGACAGGAAGGACCTGTTTCCCATAGCGGAGAGGCCAATTACCAGGGGGCACAGATTTAAGGTGATTGGCAGAAGGATTAGAGGGGACATGAGGGCAATTTTTTTACACAGAGGGTGGTGAGTGCCTGGAACTTGCTGCCGGGGGAGGTGGTGGAAGCAGGTACGATAGCGACGTTTAAGAGGCATCTTGACAAATACATGAATAGGATGGAATTGAGGGATACGGTCCCCGGAAGTGCAGAAGGTTTTGGTTCAGACAGGCATCAAGATCGACACAGGCTTGGAGGACCGAATGACCTGTTCTTTGTTCTTTGAAACTTTTTCACCCAGAGCGTGGTGGATGTCTGGATTTCACTGTCAGGAATGGTTGTGGAGGCAGAAACCCTCAATTCTTTTAAAAGCTACCTAGACCTGCACCTGAAGTGCTGTAACCAGCAAGGCTATGGACCAGGTGCTGGTAAGTGGGATTAGATGGGTGGCTAGTTTTTTCGGCCGGCATAGACACAACGGGCCTCCTCCTGTGCCGTAATTTTTCTATGGTTCTAAATGCTCTGAGTTTGGGTAACTTGGGCAAAATTTAGTTAATGCTCCTGTGAAGTGCCTTGGGATGTTTTACTCTGGTAAAGTTGATATTTAGGCTGATGGATCAGCAAGGTTAGATGCTTTGTATGGAGTTAGTTCCCCTAAGCTCAGGAGGACGAGAACGGATTGGGTCTGACTGCTGATCTAGCAGTTCCTGCTGAAAGTGTGGTTTGTGGTTGAGGATAGGATTGGGCTCAGCTCTAATATCCTCCTCCACAGTCGCCATCAAATAGGTCATTGGGACCCAAGGATTTTGTGGATTATGTACATGGGTGGAAAAAGCGTAACTTTGAGAACCTATAAATATTGAGTCAAGGCAAAGAAGCATTGTAATGGAGACTTGATAAGGCAGACACCTTCCAAGTCACCTTCACTTCTGACCCAACACCACTTATTTAACATACATTGTTCCATTATTTAGGTTACTTGTAGACTTTTTATCTTGCAGAGTAACAGCTTCTGATGACCCAAACCTCAAACAGCCTCTGTATACCCTGTACATATAGTGTCAATACGTGATAGAATGTTCACCTTTTTTAAAATCAGATGGTGTCTTAACCCTGAACTTTGAACAGAAGATAGCATGTAACAGTGTTGTAGAATGCCTTAGTGTGAATGCTGTACTGTATATCATTGATGTCCCTCTTTTCCTTCTCCATACCATGAAAAATTTGATTTTGTTAAAACATTTGAGATGTACATTGCTAATAAAAGGCAACACAAAAAAGACACACAACTTCCTGTTCTGTGAATTGACAATGCAATATATTTTTTCCACATTGCCAAATGATAGTGTTGAATACATCTTTAAAAAGTAATAGTGTCACGTCTCCATCTCTCCCCAAACTGCACTAAAGCCAAGTTGAGTCAGGCTGCCTCCAAGTCTATCTCACAGCTGGCTATAGTGTAACTCCATTCCAAAACCTAGATTTTTGTATGGGAAGTTTCTAATATTACGAGAGAGCAGATACTGTTGCCTAGACTTGCCTGTCATTAAAACCTTACAACCAAGAAAGAGTAGCTTGGGTTCAGTGCACTTGACTGACAAGTCAGACTCTGGCTCAACTCTCATGTAGCAAGTGTCAGTTGACTATACTAAACAATTTTAAGACTGGCACACATTGCCTTCCTGTTACTAAAAGAACATAAGAAATAGGAGCAGGAGTAGGCCATTCAGCCCCTCAAGCCTCTCTGCCGTTCAGTAAAATCATGACCGATCTGATTGTGGCCTTAACTCCACTTTCCTGCCTGCTCCCCATAACACTTGACTCCTTTGTCCCTTGAAGATATTTATGCTGGGCTTTTTAGCTAGTCTAACTATCATAAAATGCTAATCTGAATCCATTTAGGCTTAGTTGACACTCCCAGTGCAGCACTGAGGGAGTGTCGGAGGTGGCGTATTTCAGATGAAACATTAAAACAAGGCCCTGGGAGAATCTAGAATTAGGGGGCACAGTTTAAAATTAACTGGTAATTTAAGACGGAGAGAGGAATTTCTTCTCTGAGGGTCGTTATTGTTTGGAATTCTCTTCCCAGCCTCCACTGCTTGCTGGGATCATTGAATATATTCAAGGCTGAGTTAGACAGATTTTTGATTGATAAGGAAGTCAAGTGTTGTGGGGAGCAGGCAGGAAGTGGAGTTAAGGCCACAATCAGATCAGTCATGATTTTACTGAACGGCAGAGCAGGCTTGAGGGGCTGAATGGCCTACTCCCGCTCCTATTTCTTATGTTCTTTTAGTAACAGAAAGGCAATGTGTGCTAGTACAAAAACTCTAGGCAAAACCACTGATCACTTGTCTGCAGGCCACAGGAATAATATTGCAAGTGGCTGAATCCCGAAGGTAAGCAGAATGTGATACTGGATGGAGACGTGGCACAGTGGTGTGAAGGGGAGGAAGCTTATGGTACATTATCCAAGGAGACAGCCATCATTTCATCATTGTTCTTTTCTGCTTTCTTCAAAGTGATGATGTGGAGCCTGTTCGTTTCCTCTGTGCACAAGAACCAACCACATGCCCATGCAGATTCAAATTTGGAATACATCCCATCAAAACACTGCTGATAAAAGATGATGTTCTTCATGTTCTCTGCTACATTTGTTGGAGCAATGCCTTCCTAAACACAACACAAACAATTTTTCTAGAATCATTGCTGATCGAAAATAATGGGCTAGATTTTGCTGGAGTGGGGCATCTTGTGACTTTTTTTTACATCCTTTAGCTCAAAAAAAAAAATCGTTGCATCATAACTTGCTGGAGATTGGACTGATAATGATACGGTGAGAACTGTGTAACCTCGGTGAATGATAGAACCAGCAGTCTATCCCCTTAACCAACAGTTTTAAGGATAGATAAAGAAACAGGAACAACAGAGAAGGAAATAGTGAATTAAAGTCAAAATATGTACAGAAAGAGAAATAGGGTTAGAAAGACAGGAAAAGATTTTTTCTTAAATTTGCTATTTTTACACCTCAATGATGAACGTACTATATGTAGGAACACTTTAATGCCCTTAACTTGCTGTCAGATTTGTACATTAATAACATGTATCATTGACACGCCGTTACTTTTCCAGTTAAGATCTGACCCATTAATAACCTTGGTGCAGTAAAGATGCTTTATGAGGACCTGGAGCTTATCAATTTCTATCTGTTGAAAGTATGCATCTGGCCAGACTGCAACATGTCTTTTTATAAAGGGAAAATCCTATTAAGCTACCACGTAGAGCTGTGCCATACGCAGCTATTTTAATATATTACTAGTTGATATAACGCAACAAGGAATCAAGTGCAGTCTATGGGATAACTGGACCAAGGCACGCCAATATAATTTAGTCCTCAATTTAAAGTCATCCAGTCTGCCCTTGTTTTATATTTCTATTATAAATTCCTACACCTACATTTATAATGGAAAGTACCAACATCAAACAGGTCACGCTGTATTTACACATTCCTGCCACAGGCAGTGCTGTGGTGCCTTCGGCGTGACAAGTTTACATAGCCAGTTCCATTATAATTTGGACAGAAAAATTTAGAATGGGAAAAGTTGACAGCAAATGGATGCAGGATTTTAATAAGGTAAGCAAATTTCCAATACAATTAAAAATACCTTAAAACCGCTGGCCCTTGTATTTGCATAGCACTGTATCATATCTTTGATAGTCCAATACCCTCTATCTAAGTTTTGAACATTTCAATTGACCTCCCACAACCCCCCCCGCCCCCAGTTTTTTGGGGAAGTGAGTTCCTGCCTTCCGCTACTCTTTGTGTGAGAAGTGCTTCCTGATTTCACTTCTAAACACAGATCAGGAAGGTCAATCATCCATCTTGGCTCATTCAAGAGGCTACAGTTCTGTTTATAATATGTAAATGTTTCTTAAACGATTACCTATTAAGCCCATTCCATGTGTTAGTCACTATGTTGGGGGGAGCGTGGGGTGTGGAAATCTGCTCACATCAGTCCCAAACTCAACTTTTACAGATATGAACCTCTCCTGTTCTCCTTGTTAGTTTGAAGTAACTCTGAATCATCCTTTTCCGCATCCATTATTGTTCATACTGACTGGTTGAATTTCCTGCTGTGTTTCAGGAGCAGACTACGGCACAGTGAGTTGCCAGGGCTCACATGGTGGATAAAAGCAAGTAAGCCATAGTTTGGAAAACTCTGCCTTCAGTGCTGAGGATAGTTGGGGAATATATTCAATCAACTCGCTCCTCCCATCCCCATAACCTCCTACAGCCCTCCGAAATCCCTATGCTCCTCCAATTTGGCCTCTTGCACAACCCCACTTCCTTCACCCCACCATTGAAGGCAGCGCCTTCAGTTGCCTAGACCCTAAACTCTGAAATTTGCTCCCTAAACCTCTCCACCTTCTCGCTTAAGACCTATCTGTTTGACCAAGCTTTTGTCCAAATATTTCCTCCTTTGTCTCTGTCAATTTTTGTCTCATTACCTTTGTGAAATACCTTTTACTGTGCTAAAAGCGTGATATAAATGCAAGTTGTATTTACCTTAAACTTCACGACTTTTCTGCTTCCTTCCTCAGTGCAGTACATGTGATAGTCTGATCCAGCAACTCGAATTTGGAACACCATTGGGATGCCATGTGGCGTTTGTTTGCCCAACTGCTTTTTGTAGAACACCAGATCAAAACTTGTGCTATCATTCCCTGTTGGTAGGTACGAGATATTAGTTATTTCCGGTCACTGTAAGATATAAAAGCTGTTTTATAATGTAAAATGCTCGATGATTGTGAATTTTCTGTCTTTTACAAAGTGCACATTTACAAAAGTGTTTTTCTTCTTTTCTAGAGTTTTCCAGGCTAGCCACAGTCCAATACTAACTTGCTTCCAGACCCCCATTAATGCAGCTCTGAAGTGTGCTGTGGTGAGATGCCCGAGCACAACTTGCTATGACGTTTAAGCTGTAAGAGTTTGTTGAATTACCAGTTCATAGAATTTGTGCAGGAGGCCATTTGGCCCATTGTGCCTGTGCCAGCTCTTTGTAAGAGCTATCCAATTAGTCCAATTCCCCTGCTCTTGCACCATAGCCCTGCAAATATTATCTTTTTAAGCATATGTTCAATTCCCCTTTGAAAGTTACTATTGAACCTACCTCAACCACCCTTTAAGACAGCGGGTTCCAGATCACAACAACTCTCTGTGTAAAAGAAAAAAAATTCCACGTTTTCCCTCTGATTCTTTTGCCAGTTACCTTAAATATGTTTCTTCTGGTGACTGACTCTTCTGTTCCTGGGAGCAGTCTCTCCCTATCAATTATATCAAAACTCCTCACAATTCTGGACACCTCTATTATTTCTCCACTTAACCTTCTCTGCTCACAGGCAAATAATCCCAGCTGCTTTAACTAAAGTTCCCTTAAACTGGTACCAATCTAGTAAATCTCCTCTGCACCCTCTCCAGGGCCTTCACTTTTGTGTGGCGTCCAGAGTTTGACATAATCCAAGTGACATCTAACCAGTTGTTTTGTTTAAATGGGAGTGAGAATGTAAGAGGCCGAACTGTAAATGGAAAGTACTTGCATCCGGTTTCCATTGTCTCACCAATTTCCCCCTCCCCATCTCTCCTGGTGGCATTGACTCTGCAGGCGCAGTTAGGGTTGCCAACCCTCCTGGATTGCACTGGAGTCTCCAGAAATGAAAGATCAATCTCCAGGACAATGTTATAAGCAACACCCAGGAGAAAAATCATGGGCGTTAAAAAAAAAAATTGTGTGTTTCATTTTCTTTGAACACTTTCTTTCGTTAGTTGTAAAAATATTGGAGATGGGGAAAATTGGCTGTTTGACTGTGGGTCAAGAATCATCCATTTGGGCAACAATGAACCTTTACACTTGGCGTGGGAAGATGACGTGATGTAACGTTGGATGTGTTGAGTGACCAATGGTAGGAGTGTGAGGGATGGGGTGAGCAAAGGCAAGAAATCATGTCATGAAACCTCCAGGAGTACATCTAACTAGAGTTGGCAACCCGAGCTCCACAGGCACCTGTTGCACTCCAGTCCCTCGCCCAAGTGACCATCCTTCGTGACCAATCTCTTAGTGAACAATGACAGGGCTATTTGGCAGAATCTGGGTATCGCAGCCTAGCCCAATTCTGTCCTTATGACAATGGGGAAATGGCTAGTTACCGATTAGGAATGGGGACCTTGGTCAATTGTCACCCACCATACCTAAGGTGGAGTTTAGCTAACTCAGTGCACACAATGTATTGTACTGAGACCTGCCTGGTGGCTTAGTACCTCTGGGCTGTACAGTTACTCGCTGAACCATCATGAGTTTTCTTCACTTTAAGCCAAGATTTGCTATCACATCACAACAACAACCTGCATGTGTATAGCACCTTGGAAATAGAAAAACATCCCAAGACACTTCACAGAAATGATAGCAGCCAACATTTGACACCAAGCCAAAGAGGGGGATATTAAAAGGGATAATTAAAAGCTTGATCAAACAGTTAGGTTTTAAGGAGCATTGTAAAAAGAGGTGAGAGGGGTAGGGAGATTCGGAGAGTGAATTTGAGACGAGTGAAGGAACAGCTGCCAATTGTGGGTTGAAGGGAGCTGAGAAAGCATAAGAGGCCAGAGTTGGAGGGTGGCGCAGTGGTTAGCACCGCAGCCTCACAGCTCCAGCGAACCGGGTTCGGTTCTGGGCACTACCTGTGTGGAGTTTGCAAGTTCTCCCTGTGACTGTGTGGGATTCCGCCGGGTGCTCCAGTTTCCTCCCACAACCAAAGACTTGCAGGTTGATAGGTAAATTGGCCATTGTAAATTGCCCCTAGTGTAGGTAGGTGGTAGGAGAATTGAGGGAAGATGGGGATGTGGTAGGGAATATGGGATTGATGTAGGATTAGTATAAATGGGTGGTTGATGGTCGGCACAGACTCGGTGGGCCGAAGGGCCTGTTTCAGTGCTGTAACTCTATGCAGAGTTCAATGGGTTTTAGGTCTGGAGGAGGTTATGGTGATAGGGAGGGGCAGGGCTGTGACAACAAATAGAAATAACAAAAATTCAGCACCCAGCCTATGAAAAAGAAATTTGGCTTCAAACAGGCCTGTAGAAACTCTCAGCACAAGCTCATTCAAACATTCAGGCATAGGATCCTAACCTTTCACTACAGAGTCTCTGAATTGGTAACACGCCTCCCTGGAGCTGCTTTTCAACAGATTTTACATCTTCACACTTGATGAATAACTTTGGACTTGAGGCAAACATTCTACACTGATCAGAGCGTGGATCAAACCTGGCACTGTGACCGTATAGAGCACAGAAGGCGGCCATTCAGCCCATCGTGTCTGTGTTCGCTCAATGCTGGAGCAATCGAAGTCAAATCTTACTGCTCTGTTTACTCCTTATAACTTCCTCTGACAAAGAGGGAATTACTTTTTCTAATTAAGTAACTCTCCCAGACCTGCTGAATATTTCCAGCACTTTCTATTTTTATCTTGCTTGCTGTATCTGTTTTACAGTAACTCGCATTATTGAGCAGAAGTGCAATGTTTTGAATAAGCGGTGCGGTTACTTATTGCTGAATAGTCACAAGGTGAATCCCTGAAAATGCAGAAGTATCCTGTGACAATGCTAGTTCTTTAAATTAGAGCTTCGCCGATATTAACAACACTTCTTGATAGTGTTTTCTCCTGGGGAGATTATTTTTACATTCCAAAGGCCAGACTGGATTTGAAGTTGCAGCATCAGTGTCAGAACTGATGTTGGGTGGGAGTGGCGGAGTTCAAAACGAGGGGACTTAAATATAAGATAATCACTAATAAATTCAATAGCAAGAAAATCATCTTTACCCAGAGAGTGATGAGAATGTGGAACTTGCTGCCATACCACATGGAGTAGCTGAGGCAAATGGTATAGATGAATTTAAGAGGAAGCTAGATAACTACATGAGGGAGAAAGGAATAGAAAGATTTGCCAGTGGGGTGAGATCAAGCAGAGTGGGAGGAAGTGGAGCACAAATACTGGCATACTGTTGGGCTGAATAGCCTGTTTCTGTGCTGTAAATACTTTGTAATTCTACGTGAAGAACAAGCCAGTAGACAGAAAACAAGTGGAGGGATGCAAGTTGGAGGGATGGAAGAATTCAATCATGCATTGATTAGATTTACGAACATTGTTTGAGAGCTTGCCTAGTAAGTAAAGCAATGCCCAGGATATTGCTGATTCATGCAGATGAGGAGGGCTTTGGCTCAATGCCTGTTAACCTGTAACCACTGAGGTTAGGACATGTTTAGTAAGGTAACAAAGCAACTCCTGATCACTAGGGAGTAGCCTCTGGCAGATGATGCATGTCTGTACGAAAGGTGAGGACTTGGACCAGGCTCCACTGTGAAGGCTTCCATGGTCAAATGTGGTCTCTCAGCACTCACTAGGCTTTGGGCTCGACAGCCCGGGATTTCCTGCCCCATAAAATGAATGCACAGGCCAGCAAGCTCAGGAGTGGAAAAAGCTAGCCCTATGAAGGATGGGCATTTGAGCGAGATGGCAAATGGCACCCATGGAACAGACAACACCAACAACTTGCATTCCTATAGCACCTTTAACATAGTAAAATGTCCCAAGGTGCTTCACAGGTGCGTAATCAGCTGAAAACTTGCACAGAGACAAATAAGGAGATATTAGGACAGGTGACAAAAGCTTGGTTTAAGAGGCAGGTTTTAAGGAGTGTCTTAAAGGAAGAGAGAGATGTTTTGGGAGGGGCCTTAGGTCCTAGACGGCTGAGCGCATGGTTGCCAATGGTGGAGCAATTAAAATCAGGGATATGCAAGAGCCCACAATTGAAGAAGCACAGATATCTTGCAGGACTGTGGGGCTGGAGGAGATTGCAAAGATAGGGAGGGGCGAGGCCATGGAGGGATTTGAAAATGAAGATAAGAATTGTAAAACTGTGGCTTCGCCAGCCTGGGAGCTAATATAGGTCAGTAAGCACAGGGTTGATGGATGAACAAGACTTGGTGCAAGTTAGGATACGAGCAACAGAGTTTTGGAAGAGCTCAAGTTTAAGGAGGGTGGTGGATAAGGAGGCCAGCCAGGAGTGCATCAGAATAGTTGCATCTGGAGGTAGCAAAAGCATGGATGGGGGTTTGAGCTAAGATGGTAGGGGAGACTGGCGATGTTATGGAGGTAGAGTAGGTGGTCTTGGTGACTGAGAGGACGTGGGTCACAAGTTCATCTGCGGGATAGTATCGGTGATGAGAAAACAGAGTTTGTGACGGGGACTAAAGGAGTTTCTTCTACCCAATATATGTCAAACGTGTATCAGTACATTCATAACAGAAAGGGGAAATGGGAGGATCCAAGGAAATATATGCAGTTGTGTAAATAATCACCTCATCAGTGAATGAACTCTGACAGATGCAAAGATGTGGTAAAAGAACTAGGAGGAAATGAGAACTTTTTTTAACACAACGGGTTGTTGTGATCTGGAATGCGTGCCTGAAAGGGTGGTGGAAATAAATTCAATAATAATTTTTAAAGAGGAATTGGGTAAATACTTGAAAAAGGAGAACTTTGCAGGGCTATGGGGAAAGACCAAGGGAGTGGAACTAATTGGAGAGCTCTTTCAAGATATTCGGCACAAACACAATGGCCCCAAAGGTGTCCTTCTGTGCTGGATATGATACAAATCCATATTCAACTGGCTTAAAAAATGTGAAGATAATATAGAAACCTGTCTTTGCTTCAGGAAATGTGCAATCCTCAAAGATTGGCACTGGTGCAGTCTTTCCATCGCTGTGTGCCATAAGTATCTCGCCATATATATTACGGATAATTCGCGCACAGTTTTTTCTGTCGTACTTTTTAAAACAATCAACTTCAAAGCCTATAGTTGGAAAAGACAAGTGTGAAATGTGGCATTAGTTAAGATCAGAAACAGTAGCCCATGAATATAACTGCATTAATATAAACAAGAAATGCTGGTATCACTCAGCAGGTCTGGCAGCATTTATTTAGAGATACAGCACTGAAACAGGCCCTTCGGCCCACCGAGCCTGTGCCGACCAACAACCACCCATTTATACTAACCCCACAATAATCCCATATGCCCTACCACCTACCTACACTAGGGGCAATTTGTAACAGCCAATTTACCTATCACCTGCAAGTCTTTTGGCGGTGGGAGGAAACCCACGCAGACACGGGGAGAACTTGCAAACTCCACACAGACAGAACCCATAATTGAACCTGGGTCCCTGGAGCTGTGAGGCTGCGGTGCTAACCACTGCGCCACTGTGCCGCCCAGGAGAAGAAGGGTCACTGACCCGAAACGTTAACTCTGCTTCTCTTTCCACAGATGCTGCCAGACCTGCTGAGTGATTCCAGCATTTCTTGTTTTTATTTCAGATTTCCAGCATCCGCAGTATTTTGCTTTTAATATAACTGCATTGATCAGTATCTTACCATTGATCCTCCTGGAGTCTTTGTGGGGAAGGAGGATTCAACATCAGCCACAAGATTGGATAAAGCAAAGGAAAACAAACAAAATCAGAGTTTTTGAATCATTTTGAGAAACACATTCCATCTGCCACCCCCAATCATAGAATGCTAGAATTTGCATTACCTTGCACAGTTGTTCTCGCATGTTCATAGCAAGGGTATTTTTGCTATTGAGATGTCTCATAAGGGAAGCAACAAAGTTAATCTTGAGTGTGGGAATTTATGTTAGGGAAGTTTAAGGAGTAGTTGAGATGAGTAGCACAGATGTATTTAAGGGAAAGCTAGATAAACTCATGAGAGAGAAAGAATTAGAAGGATATGTTGATGGAGTAGGTGTGGAGTTAAAACCAACATGGATCTATTGGGTTGAATAGCTTGTTCCTGGGCTGTAAATATTTAGACGTGTTTTCTCTGGAAAATCCCCCACTTAAAGTTTCCAAAGTTATGAAGATAAATGACAGTTGATCAAAACAAATTCTTCAATGTGGTGAAGGTTATCTCCCATGTCCTTACCCTGTGGAAATCAAGACTTCTTGCACTGATTTATTCTTTTTCAACTGTGGAAATCCTCATCTCCCTGAGTCTTCCCATCCTATTATCTTCAGGCTTTCAAAACCTAAGCTTGGAACTACTTACCAGCTGCTTCCTGATTGAACTCCTCTTCCCGACAACTTTTACCAACCTCGTTGGTGTCCTACACCAGTGTTTCTCAAACTGGGGTCCACAGAATCTTTCCTGGAGGTCCATGAATTAGTCGAGCAGTACACAAATGAGTGGCAGCTGGAGGCAGGTTGGGGGAATGCAGCCACCACATGTGCAGTGCAGAGTGGGCTGGCTGTCTCACCTCGGAGGTGAGCACTCATGGAGGGATGCTGAGAGCAGCATGAGGATTGTCAGGTTAACCGGCCGTCACTTAAGCTGGTGAAGGACGCCACGTGACTTGTTCAACAGAGGGAAGTTTCTAAATATTCATACTACTTAAAGAAAGGGTGCCAAAATACAAGTTCACACAGGTATTATGACTATTATATCATATTATAATTTAGATAGAGGGTGCTGTTAATGATTAATTATGTTGTTAAAGGTAAACAGCTGAAGGGCATTATTCAATTAGGGATTTGAAGTGACTATAAAGAGAGCCTGCTGGACACAGAATGGTTGGTGAACAGAAGACAGAGATGTGTATTGCTGTGGATAAACTGACTATCTGCAGGAGTGTGGAATACCACACCTCAGCACCTACAGGCAGTGGTCGCGATGGTGGTCCCACGGGCCATCGATCTGGTCGGGTGGTAATGATTGCCGTTCCTCCGGCCTGGGTATTCTGCTGCGGGGAGGTAACTTCACCATCTCCGAAGTTAAGGAGGTGGTGGGCGGTCGCCTCCTCGTAGCAGACGTGATGTACAACAATCCTCCGCTCCGGTTGATCAACGTGTATGCCCCGGTACAACGCAGCGAGCGGCTGACCGTCTTCCAGCAGCTCCCACTGCTGCTGGCGACGTCCAGGCCGGTCATCCTAGGCAGTGACTTCAACTGCATCATCGATGCGGCTGGACGATCCGGCAGTGACGACAACAAACTGGATGCTACGTCCAGATTCCTAATGGAAACAGTTAAAGATGCCAAACTGCACGACGTCTTCAGCAAACCTGCAGACGGTGCGCAGCGCAGATACACATGGTCAAGATCAGACGGGTCTGCCCGTTCCAGGATTGACTTCCTGTTTGTGTCCCGTGCTGTCACGGTCGGATCCACCGACGTCAAGCCGGTGTTCTTCTCCGACCACTGCCTCTTACTGGCCGACTGTCACTTACAGGACGACCAACGGGTTGGCAGAGGGACGTGGAAGCTCAATGCTACACTGCTGACCCCAGAGAACGTTGAGGAACTCAAAAGGGATTACAAAGGTTGGAGGACCGTGAAACCCCTCTTTGAGTCTCCAGTTCACTGGTGGGAAGCGATCAAGGAGAACATCAAGAGGTTCTTCATCCACAAAGGTGTGCAGAGGGCGAGAGAGAGACAGAGGGAAATGTCCCGACTCCAGAAAATTATGCAAAATCTACTCCGGTTGCAATCAATGGGGGTCGAGGTCAAGGAGGACCTCCAAGAGGTGAAGAGCCAGCAGGCCTCGCTCTTTGCCGAGGAGGCCTCCAAGATCATCTTCCGGTCCAGAGTCCGCTCCATCGAGCAGGATGAGATGTGCTCGCGTTACTTCTTCCAAAAGGTACACAGAGAGAGCTCTGTTATCAGCAGCCTGAAGGAAGAAGATGGCTCGGTAACGCCTTCGCAGTCCAACATACTAAGGATCAGCAAATCCTTTTATGCTGGGCTGTATGACGTGAAGCCCACAGACAGCAGAGCCTCCCAGTCCTTCCTGTCATCTATCACAGTGGTCTTAGATGACAGCATAAGGGAGAGACTGGACAAGCCGTTAACTCTGGACGAGCTGACAAAGGCCGTCGAGTCCTTCGAGACGAGTAAAACTCCCGGGAGCGACGGCTTACCGGTCGAGTTGTACTCGGCCCTGTGGGACTGGGTCGGCCCGGACCTGCTGGAAGTATACGAGAGTATGCTCCTGGCCGGCAGCATGGCAGAATCCATGAGGAAAGGCATCATCACCCTCATTTACAAGCGGAAGGGGGAGAGGGTAGAAATCAGAAATTGGCGGCCCATCTCACTGCTTAATGTTGACTACAAGATTCTGTCCAAAGTCATAGCCAGTCGAGTCAAGTCTGCTCTGGAGTTGGTGATTCACCCCGATCAGACCTGTACTGTACCCGGCAGGAAGATCTCTGATAGTCTCGCGCTACTCAGGGATACGATCGCCTACGTACGGGACAGGAGGGTGGACACCTGCCTCATCAGCCTGGACCAGGAGAAGGCTTTTGACAGGATATCGCACACCTACATGATGGACGTGCTTTCCAAAATGGGGTTTGGGGAGGGAATCTGCAATTGGATCAAACTGCTCTACACAAACATCAGTAGCGCAGTCTCAATCAACGGGTGGGAATCGGAAAGTTTCCCGATCAAATCTGGAGTCAGACAGGGCTGTCCTCTCTCCCCGGTCTTGTTTGTTTGCTGTATTGAACCCTTTGCTGAGTCTATTAGGAAGGATGCAAGCATAAGAGGGGTGACAATCCCAGGCAGCGGAGGCACTCAGGTTAAAACCTCCCTGTACATGGATGACGTCGCCGTCTTCTGCTTGGATCCGCAGTCCGTGCGCAGACTGATGAGCATCTGCGACCAGTTCGAACTGGCCTCGGGAGCCAAAGTTAACCACGGCAAGAGCGAGGCTATGCTCTTTGGGAACTGGGCTGACCGATCCTTTGTCCCCTTCACCGTCAGGTCAGATTACCTGAAGGTGCTGGGGATATGGTTCGGAAGGGCCGGGGCGTGCACCAAAACCTGGGAGGAGCGAGTAGCCAAGGTTCAACATAAGCTGAGCATGTGGGAGCAGCAATCTCTCTCCATTGTGGGTAAGAACCTGGTCATCAGGTGCGAGGCTCTCACGTTGTTGCTGTACGTGGCGCAGGTCTGGCCCAAACCCCACTCCTGCGCTGTGGCGGTCACCCAAGCCATTTTCCGCTTCATCTGGGGATCTAAAATGTCCGGAGGGACACGATGTTCAAATCTCTGGACAAGGGCGGGAAAAATGTACCCAACCCTCATCCTGATGACCACCTTCGTGTGCGGCTGCATCAAGCTGTGTGTAGACCTCCAGTACGCAAACTCCAAGTGTCACTACGTGCTGAGGTTCTATCTGTCCCCGGTGTTGTGAAGGATGGGCTTGGCCACATTGCCGCGGAACGCTCCATGCAGTTGGGCCGTGCCGTACCACCTATCCTTCGTGGAGCAGTTTCTGCGGGAAAACACCTTTGACCACCGGTCCATCAGGCAGTGGTCTGCACGGAATGTCCTCAAGGGCCTACGGGAAAAGAAGACAGTGGATGCTGTCCGATGGTTCCCCGAGCAGACCGTCAAAGTCATTTGGCGGAATGCCTCATCACCAGAACTTTCAAACAAGCACCAAGACGTAGCTTGGCTGGTGGTGAGAAGGGCCCTCCCCGTCAGATCCTTCATGCACACCCGAAGTCTCGCCCCCTCCGCACAGTGCCCCCGCGTTGGCTGTGGTGGGGAAGAGACGGTCGCCCACCTCCTCCTGGAATGTACCTTTGCAAAGCAGGTGTGGAAAGAGATGCAGTGGTTTTTGGCGAGGTTCATCCCAAGCAGCTCTGTAACACAGGAGTCTGTGCTCTACGGGCTGTTCCCAGGGACGCACACCGAGATAAACATCAACTGCTGCTGGAGGACTATCAATTCAGTGAAAGACACCCTTTGGTCTGCCCGAAACTTGCTGGTCTTCCAGTGCAAAGAGTTGTCCACGACCGAATGTTGCAGACTGGCACATTCCAAGGTCCAGGACTACGTGCTGAGGGATGCACTAAAGCTTGGGGCAGCCGCAGCAAAGGCTCAATGGGGAAAGACCACAGTGTAAGGTCCCCCCACCAAGCTGAACTGAGGGGCTGGATCCATGGGAAACCCCTCGAACTGTATCGTTGATATTTTCATTTGCTGTAAATGTGAAACTGTAATTGGCATGACAATAGTGAAATGGAAGGCTTGTGAAGAAACTCATGATAGTATAGAAGAAAACTGATCTCCCTTGCAATGTTTGTATTTTTGGTGCTGTTTGAAACTGTTTGGCAATGTAATTTTTGCAGATTTTTATGAATAAAGTATATTTTGGAAATAAAAAAAAATAAAAAAATAAAAATAAACTGACTATCAGGAAAAGGATCTGCGTTTAGTTTCATTCTTCACTGTCTCGGATCCATTTAGCATGGTAGCAGAGGATGGTTGCCTAAGGGTCAAGATGGGAAACTAAGAACTTTTAAGAAGACTGGCTGAAACCAAGTGTAAAGTGTCAGGGTGTGATTTTTCACTGACGTTCTCTGAAACTGAACCTTACGGCCAATGGTAAAATGAAATGGATGTGTGAACGCGGGTTACATCCATATTGAACAGAAAACAAGGTATGGTCTTGGCACTGTCATCTCCTTACTAAAGCAAGATCAAGTGCTAAGTAGTTTGTGAGCCAGAGACCCTTCAATTGGCCACTGAGGAAGGTTTGGAGCTTCTATTAAGTGTTATGGATAAAATTTGTAAGAAAGATGATCTAGTAAATGCATGCCAGGCATGGTCAGACTTTGATAAATTTAGAAAGTCAGACAATCATTCCATAGAGGAATATGTTATGGAACTTAACACAGTGTAACAGGCTGCAGAAATTCTATTTGGAAATTTCTTGTTCAGTGCTTGCTTTCAAATTGTTGGATTGTGCTAAAGTGTCGCACATGGAAAGGCTCCTGGCCTTAACTGGAGTGAGATTCTCCGAGACGAGCTTTTGGATCAGGTGCCTGATGCTTTTAAAAAATAAATTCCTGGGAAAGCAGTCATTTCCAGCAGCCTTCATGGCACCAATGGGACATTTGGCAGTGTCACAGAGAATGGAGGACTCAATGGTCGCGGCATTTCGAGATCATTTGGACATGGGGCAAAGGCATCAATGCAGCAGAAGAATCGCAGACAAAAGAAATGAGGATGGAGATGATTTTGGCAGATCTGGCAGTGGACAGGAATGGAGGGGCAATAACAGACGAATGAACCCCAGGAATGCCTGGGAATTATTAACAAGTGTTTCAGATGTGATTCCGAATATCATAATGTGGTAAACGGTCCAAAACGGAACAACAGGATTTTTGGGGCGATGCATGACATGGAAGGTTCAGAAGTGGAAGATGATGATATTGATCAGTCTGAGGCAATTTTACTGATCACAAGAAGCTTCAGTTTGGTAATGAGTCTGCTAGTCATGGATTCATTTAATTGCGCCATGTTGAACAGTGGTTGCACATCCACAGTGTGTGGAACGGATTGGTTATAATGTTATTTAGATTCACTAAGGAGTAGGGATCGAAGTACGGTCTGGGAGTATGAAAGTTCTACGTGTTTCAGGTTCAGGGATGACGACACATTAAAGTCACTGAAAAGGGTGGTGATTCCATACAAAATAGCTGGTGTAAGCCACTTCATTTGTACAGATGTGGTATCTAATGAGATACCCTTGATGCTGAGTAAGCCTCCCATTGAAAAAGGCACAAATTGAATTGGACAGGGAACATGATAAAGCAATTTTCTTTGGAAAGTCAGTAAGTTTGTTATTTACCCAATCAGGACATTTATGGCATCCCTTTAATAGAAGCTGGCATCTCTAATTAGAATATTAAAGAGATGTTAATGGCATCAGGTGATAGGAGTTTGAGAGACAAAAAGCAAATTGTCTTAAAGTTGCATCGACAATTTGCTCATCCCTCTTGTCACAGATTAAGAATCCTACTAAAAGATGCAGGGGTGATTGATGATGAGCACACAAAGCTTATTGAACAGATTAGTGCAAAATGTGACATATGCAAAAAGTATCAGAGGATGCCATCATGGCCTATTGTAAGTCTTCCATTAGCAAAAGACCAAGGCCAGAATTTTACCCTCAGTGGACGAGAGCCGGCCACAGACCGAACAGTTGGTGGCGAACCCGCATCCATCTCGCCTGGGGATTCGTCCCGTATTTTGCGGGTCCCCAGGCTTCAGTTGGTGTGAGGCGGGACTTCCACCCGCTTGAGGTAGGAAGTCCCGCCTAATAGAGCTGCTGGCCAATCAGCGAGCCGGCAGCTCTTAGTTCAAGCAGTGCCACCTTAAGCGGTGGCCACTGCTGGGACTGCAGCCTAGCATGAATAGAAGACGCCTGGGAGCCGGGAAGGAAGGTAAGTTTTGGTTGCCTCGCTGGGGGTAATTGGTCAGGCCCCCACCAGTCGGGTGGTTGATTTGGGGGAAGGGGGGGTGTGTTGGGTCTTGGAGGTGGTTGGGGAAGCGGGAGCTGCCCTCCATCGGGCACAGGGTGTTTGACCATGAGGGCCACCCCGTGACGCTCGGAAGCTGCCTGCTTTCGTTAGGTGGCTTTTCCTGGCTTCAGGATGCCCGCTTGTCACACGTAAATACCGTGTGGAGGCGGACAAAGGCCCTTAAGAGGCTGTTAAGTGGCCACTTAAGGGCCTTGATTGGCCTGGGGCGGGCGGGCCATTTTTCACCGCTGCCACCCTGCATAAAGTGGCGGAGGAGACGAGAGTGGGTTGGGAAGGTCTCCCGGTGCCTCCCGCTCCATTTTACGCCACCCCCACCACCAACCCACTCGTCTGGGTGGCGTAAAATTCCGGCCCAAGTCGTAGCAATGGATAAGGATATGGATAAGGTGTGGGACAAGGACAGAAACATTTTCATTTTGCATTTCATAGACATGGCAACAAGATTCAGTCTTTCTACAGTAATACACGGTAAAGATAAAAGAGTAATTGCAGATAAAGTCATGGAAAATTGGATAGAGACTGGACTGGGAGCACTGGCTAAATTCCTGATTGACAATGGGGGAGAATTTGCTAATGACAAGTTTCGAAACGTGTGAAAATATGAACATTCTAGTGATGAAGATTGCAGCTGAAAGTCCTTTCAGGAATGGACTTTGTGAAAGAAATCACACAGTGATTGATGAGATGCTCCATAAGATCTTAGCCGACAAACCAAACTGCAAGCTAACATCTGCCCTGGCGTGTGCAGTCCATGTGAAGAATTCGCTCCAAATGCTTGGGGGCTATAGTCTATATCAGTTGTTCTTTGGGAGGAATCCCAAAATACCTCCTATGCTGTGTGATCAGCCCCCGGTCTTAGGAAGGTCTTCAATTAGTTCCACCTTCTCTGAGCACTTGAATGTCCGACATGAAAGGCAAATGTCTCAGTTAAAATTTTGCGAGCCTTACGGCATCCCATAAGACTGCCAGAGATAAACTTTTATCCGGGGGATTTAGTATACAACATATACAATTTGGACTAACCATCAGCCTCAAGAAAACGAACATCATGGGACAGGACGTCAGAAATGCTCCATCAATCAATATTGGCGACCACGCTCTGGAAGTGGTTCAAGAGTTCACCTACTTAGGCTCAACTATCACCAGTAACCTGTCTCTTGATGCAGAAATCAACGAGCGCATGGGAAAGGTATCCGCTGCTATGTCCAGACTGGCCAAGAGAGTGTGGGAAAATGGCACACTGACACGGAACACAAAAGTCTGAGTGTTTCAAGTCTGTGTCCTCAGTACCTTGTTCTATGGCAGCGAGGCCTGGACAACGTATGTCAGCCAAGAGCGACGTCTCAATTCATTCTGTCTTCGCTGCCTCCGGAGGATCCTTGGCATCAGGTGGCACGACCGTATCTCCAACATAGAAGTCCTCGAGGCGGCCAACATCCCCAGCATATACATCCTACTGAGCCAGCGGCGCTTGAGATGGCTTGGCCATGTGAGCCGCACGTAAGATGGCAGGATCCCCAAGGACACATTGTAGAGTGAGCTCGTCACTGGTATCAGACCCACTGGCCGTCCATGTCTCCACTTTAAAGACATCTCCAAATGTGACATGACGTCCTGTGACATTGATCACAAGTCGTGTGAGTCAGTTGCCAGTGATCGCCAGAGTTGGTGGGCAGCTATAAAGGCGGGGCTACAGTGTGGCGATTCGAAGAGACTTAGCAGTTGGCAGGAAAAAAGACAGAAGCGTGAGGGGAGAGCCAACTGTGTAACAGCCCCGACAACCAATTTTATCTGCAGCACCTGTGGAAGAGTCTGTCACTCTAGAATTGGCCTTTATTGCCACTCCAGGTGCTGCTTCACAAACCACTGACCACCTCCAGGCGCTTACCCATTGTCTCCCGAGACAAGGAGGCCAAAGAAGAAGTATACAATAAAAGAGAGGATCAAAAAGAATGGAAAGGTCTGGGAAAAGTGATAGTCTGTGATGGGAAGATTGTGATTCTCCAGCATGGTAGTCAACTGTTAGGGTCCATTCATCCAGTTTAATATGGATTGATTGTAAACTTGCAGAATCTAAACCATTAGTAGAAGGTGATGAGGCACCCTGTACCTCACATACTCATATATTTGACAGTTATGAGGAACAGACTACGGTAGGTAAGGTGCTGGATGACAATAGATAAAGCGATACTGGTGCACAGGATAGAGCTATTTTACCCAAAGGACAACTGCCAAAAGTCGGTATTAGGGTAACGTACATACCAGAAGGGTCCACTGAATGGAGGGATGTGACCATTTTTGGGAGAGTAGGGAAAGCCACCGGTAAATTCAAACATCGGCTAAATGTCCAAGATGGTGGACAAGAGGTAAGATCTAAGGGTCACTGACCCGAAACGTTAACTCTGCTTCTCTTTCCACAGATGCTGCCAGACCTGCTGAGTGAATCCAGCATTTCTTGTTTTTGTTTAAGATCTAAAGACTGGCAAAATGAGGTGTATCAGTGGAAAGCAAGAAAATGCAGTGGGAGTCCCCATGGTCCCCGGAAGTGACTACGGCACTAGGAAACGATCATGTACTGGTGACAGAACCTCTGATCATGGGAGGGAGAGATCCTGTAGCAGTCGTCCAGAAAGAGATAAGAAGGCCCTTCGGCCCATCGTGTCTGTGCCGGCCATCAAGCAACTAACTAATCCCATTTTCCAGCACTTGGCCCGTAGCCTTGTATGCTATGGCATTTCAAATGCTCATCTAAATTCAGGGTTCCTGTCTCTACCACCTCTTCAGGCAGTGCATTCCAGATTCCAACCACCCTCTGGGTGTAGAATTTTTTCCTCAAATCCCCTCTAAAATGTAGGTCCATTGATGTAAAAGCCACATTTTTGCAGGGTGAAAAATTTCAGAGCAGTATTTTTGACACCTAAAGAAGTGAGTGATGTAGAAAGGAAGTTGTGGAAATTAAACAAATGTATTTATGGATTGAATAATGCATTGAGAATCTTGCTGAAAGTAGGCTGTATTCAGCTGAAAGCAGATCCAGCTATGTTCTACTGGTATCACAAAGAGACACTTGGAGACATCTTTATGATGCATGCTGATGGCTTTTCATGGGGAGGTTCTGTGGAATTTGAGCAATTAGTTTATCTATAACAGAAAGGGGAGTTTAAGATTGGAAGTCAGGCTTCGGGGATTTTAAATACATAGGATTAGACATTGATCAGAATAAGTCAAGAATAACCCTGAATCAACAATCATATCTGGAAAGTGTTAAGCGAGTCCCCATAAATCAGACCAGGTGGTGACAGAAAGATGATCTTGCGTCCAAAGAAGTAACTGAGCAGCTAAGAAGCCCGATTGGCCAGTTAAACTGGTTATGTACTCGGTCAAAGCCTGATGCCAATAATGACGTATTGGAACTTAGTACTATGGTGAAACATTCTACAATTGAGGAAGTTTTGAGGGAAAATCAAACATCAAACAACTAAATTCAAAGAAATGCATACTCAAGTTTCCAGCATTGGGTGATCTGAAAGACATGACGTCATTTTTAGTGACGCTTGTCATGTCAATCTTCCATATAGATACTTGAATACAGCTGGGTTTATCATATTCTCAGTGGGAAAAAATGGAAAGTGTTGTCCCTTGGCTTGGGAAACCAAGAAAATAAAGAGTTGTTAAAGCATTCTAGCTGCAGAAGCACTAGCGTTAGTAGAAGCAATGGATATGGGATTTTACTTATCTAACATTTTGAAAGAAATCCTATACAAGGGGCATTCTAAGAAAGGTTTGCCCATTGAATGTTATGTGGGTAACTGTTCAATTTAGGATAATGCTCATTTGACGAAGAGCATCACTGAGAAAAGATGAAGGATTGACCTTGCCAGTATAAAAGACATTTTTTTTATTATTCGTGTAGAAATTGTTGGAGATCCCAGAAGAGGGACACCTTGGAATATGAGTTGTCCAAAATATGGAAAATCATTTTTTCTCTCTTTTGCTTTGAAATTGTTTAAGCTTCTTTTAAAGAAAGGGAAATCTGTTAATGGTTAATTATGTTAAAGG
Source organism: Heterodontus francisci (assembly GCF_036365525.1). Lineage (NCBI taxonomy): Eukaryota > Metazoa > Chordata > Chondrichthyes > Heterodontiformes > Heterodontidae > Heterodontus > Heterodontus francisci. Next base: position 77,667,326 of record NC_090392.1, on the reverse strand, counting down.
TAAACAGTGGAAGGGCACTGTTCAATTAAGGATTTGAAGTGACTATAAAGAGAGCCTGCTGGACACAATGTGGTTGATGAACAGAAGACAGAGATGAGTATTGCTGCATTCTGTGAATAAACTATCAGGAAAAGGATCTGCGTTTAGTTTCATTCTTCACCATTTAACAGGTGCATGATTATGAATCCATTTTAAAAGAGATCCATCAACCAAAAAAGTCTGAGATCCATTGTCCTACACTATTGGGCCTTGGCCGTTCACCTGGGATTCTTAACCTAAAAGCAATTCCACCAGGGCCACTCAGCTCCTGACCTCATTACAGCTTTGGTCCAAACATGGACAAAAGAGCTGAATTCAAGAGGCAAGGTGGGAGTGACTGCCCTTGACATAAAGGCAGCATTTGACCAAGTATGGCATCAGGGAGCCCTAGCAAAACTGGAGTCAATTGGAATCAGGGGAAAAACTCTCCGCTGGTTGGAGTCATACCTAGCACAAAGGAAGATGGTTGTGGTTGTTGGAGGTCAATCATCTCAGTCCCAGGACATTGCTGCAGGAGTTTCTCAGGGTAATGTCCTAGGCCCAACCATCTTCAGCTACTTCCTCAATGGCCTTCACTCCATCAAAGGTCAAAAATGGGGATGTTCACTGATGATTGCACAATGTTCAGCACCAGTCATGACTGCTCAGATACTGAAGCAGTCCATGTAAAAATGTAGCAAGTCCTGGACAACACCAGGCTAGGGCTGATAAGTGGCAAGTAACATTTGCACCACACAAGTGCCAGGCAATGACCATCTCCAACGAGAGACAATCTAACCATCTCCCTTTGACATTCAATGGCATTACCATCGCTGAATCCCCCACTATCAACATCCTGGGGGGTTACCATTGACCAGAAACTGAACTGGAGTAGCCATATAAATACTGTGGCTACAAGAGCAGGTCAGAGGCTAGGAATCCTGCAGCGCGTAACTCACCGCCTGTCTCTCCAATGCTTGTCCACCATCTACAAAGCACAGTCAGGAGTGTGATGGAATATTCTCCACATGCCTGGATGGGTGCGGCTCCAACAACACTCAAGAAGCTTGACACCATCCAGGACAAAGCAGCCGCTTGATCGGCACCCCATCCACCACCTTCAACATGAACTCCCTTCCCCACTGCACACAGTGGCTGAAGTGTGTACCATCTATAAGATGCACTGCAGCAACTTATTGAGGCTCCTTCGACAGCACCTTCCAAACTTGTGACCTCTACCGCCTGGAAGGACAAGGGCAGCAGATGCATGGGAACACCACCACTTGCAAGTTCCCCTCATAGCCACACACCATCCTGACTTGGAACTATATCGCCGTTCCTTTACTGTCACTGGGTCAAAATCCTGGAGCTCCCTTCCTAACAGCACTGTGGGTGTACCTACCCCACATGGACTGCAGCGGTTCAAGAAAGCAGGTCACCACCACCTTCACATGGGCAATTAGGGATGGGCAATAAATGCTGGACCTGCCAAAAGGAAAGAAGCCTGTCACTGAGAGTGAAAGAGAAAAGGAACAGACTTCTCTCTAGCTCAGACAGAGGAGAATTAATTTTATACATTTAATTTAATACACATACCACTTCCATAACACTGGATGGAGAGCACCCTCCATAACCCAGTGTTTCTCTGCTCTGCTTGAAAATAACTGCAGTTGTACACGTACAGTCCTCAACATTCTCCAGCACTACTAACTTCAGTTTAAAAAAGTCACTTTGTTTTTTTTTTGCTAACTCACCATTTGAGGTCATCATGAAGACCCTCCTCAGTGTCTCTATTTTGAAGTTGCCTCCCCGGAGTCAAGCTCTCAAGTTAACAACTGATTCTGAAAGATTTATGTCCCATTACTGAGGAGCTCTGCTGTTCTGAGACATACATTACGTCACTGTTTTTTTTTCAGTTCTCGTTTTCTCAGCTTTATTTTGAATAAAGATTTTAAAAAAAAATTATTTGTGAAAGAAACTTGATTCATAGTTGCGAAGGTCATAGGAGAATAACCACATGTTGGAATCAATATCAGCACTGGAAATATTCAATCTTAGCCAAACAACCATGAGTTCCTGCTGGGATGCTTAAGGTGCAATTTTGGCCCTTAGTAAATGCGCCCTGATCTAGCAACACACAAGCTGGCCTTGGGTGCCCAATGGGGAAAAGTGCTCTAATCACCAGCACTTCCACCCTTCAACCTGACAAATAAAACACAGAAATCGATGAGGAGTTAATTTTGTGAAATTTACACTTCCTCATGGAACCTTAGGGTCATAGTCATAGAGTTATACAGCACAGAAACAGTTCCTTCAGCCCATCGTATCCGTGCCGGCCATCAAGCACCTATCTATTCCAATCCCATCCCTTGCTAGACATGAACAGTGGGTTTCAGAAATAAATAATGGAACAGCCAAGGAGTCATGGTGGGAGAGTTAGGAGAGGGTACCCAAACGCTTGGACGAAAAGGTGTGTTTTGATCAGGTTTTTAAAGGAGGAGTGAGAAGCGGAGAAGAGGGAGGGAGTTCCACAGAGTGGGGCTGAAGTGACTGAAGACATAGTCATCGATGGGAGTGTGAAAGGAGGGTGGGAAGCAGAAGAGGTCAGCAAGCATAGATCATGGGGTGCAAAAACAGTTGCTTGTAAAGTCTCCATGAAGAGATCCATGAGCCATTCACATTTGCTATTGGAGGTGAGGATGGATGGTCGATTTGTGACATACTCTCCAGGCTTGCGATGTTCACACAAGGAGCAGAGCCTAGTAAAATTACCCTAGTGATTTCAAGTAGAATTACTCCTGTGATTTCTTACTGACTGAAGCTCAGGTTCTATCCTACATTGGGCATTAATCACTAACTATAAGAATGATACACTTTGGCATGTTGCTGTGGAGAGATGGGAATTAATCTTACCTGAAAGTAGGGAACCCCTTTGCTAAACTCCACAAAGTGGAGTTCAAGAAATTTATTATTCATCACAGGTATGTATTTATAACCTAGAAAATAAAAGTAAAGGAAGACTTACTTTTTTGTTTCCGTTCTGAATTTTTTCACAAAGTGATCGTACTCCATGAACAAAGGCATGCGCAGAGCCAAAAGGACAGAGAATGGAGCAGAATCCACTGCTACAGGGGAGGGGGAGGGAAGGGGCGGGGGTAAGGAGGGGAGGGGGTAAGGAGGGGAGGGGTGGGGAGCGGGTAAGAAGGGGAGGGTGTAAGAAGGGGTGGGGTGTTGAGCGGAGGTGGTTAGAAGGGGTAGGGAGGGGGTAAGGAGGGGAGGGGAGGGGGTGGGCAGGGGAGTGGGTAAGGAGGGCAGGGGAGGGAGGGGTAAGGAGGGGAGGGGTGGGAGGGGGTAAGGAGGGGAGGGGTGGGGAGGGGTAAGAAGGGGAGGGGTAAGAAGGGAAGGGGAGATGGTAAGAAGGGGAGGGGAGGGGGAGGGGGTATGGAGGGGGGGGAGGCGATGGGGTAAGAAGGGGTGGGGGTAAGAAGGGGAGGGGAGGGGGTAAGAAGGGGTGGGGAGGGGAGGGGGTAAGGGGGGGAGGGGGTAACAGGGAGGGGGAGGGGGTAAGAGAGAGGGGGAGGAGATAAGAAGGGGAGGGGGTAAGGGGGAGGGGAGCGTATAAGAAGGGGAGGGGTAAGGGGGAGGGGGTAAGAGGGAGGGGGAGAAGGGGTAAGAGGGAGGGGTTAAGAAGGGGAGGAGGGGAAGGGGAGGGGAGGGGATGGGGTAAGAGGGAGGGGGAGGGGGTGACGGAAGGGGATGGGAGGGGGCGATGGAAGGGGAGGGGGGTAAGGGGAGGGGGTAAGAAGGGAAGGGGAGGAGGTAAGGGGAGGGGGTAAGAAGGGAAGGGGAGGGAGAGGGAGGGGGTAAGGAGGGGAGGGGTTAAGAGGGGGAGAGGGAGGGGGTAAGGAGGGAAGGGGGTGGGGAGGGGAGGTGGTGGGAGGGGGTAAGGAGGGGAGAGGAGGGGGTAAGGAGGGGATGGGGTGGGCAGGGGAGTGGGGAAGGAGGGCAGGGGAGGGAGGGGTAAGGAGGGGAGGGGTGGGAGGGGGTAAGGAGGGGAGGGGTAGGGAGGGGTAAGAAGGGGAGGGGTAAGAAGGGAAGGGGAGGGGGTAAGAAGGGGAGGGGAGGGGAGGGGGTAAGGAGGGGGAGGCGAGTGGGTAAGAAGGGGTGGGGGTAAGGAAGGGAGGGGAGGGGAGGGGGTTAGAAGGGGTGGGGAGAAGAGTAGAGGGGTAAGAAGGGGTGGGGGTAAGAAGGGGAGGGGAGGGGGTAAGAAGGGGTGGGGAGGGGAGGGGGTAAGAAGGAGAGTGGAGGGAAGGGGGATAAGAAGGGGAAGGAGGGGAGTGGGTAAGAAGGGGTGGGGAGGGGAGGGGGTAAGAGGGGGAGGGGGTAAGAGGGAGGGGGTAAGAGAGAGGGGGAGATAAGAAGGTGAGGGGGGTAAGGGGGAGGGGAGGGGTATAAGAAGGGGAGGGGGTAAGGTGGAGGGGGTAAGAGGGAGGGGGAGAAGGGGTAAGAGGGAGGGGTTGAAGGGGTAAGAGGGAGGGGTTAAGAAGGGGAAGGGGAGGGGGAGGGGTAAGAGGGAGGGGAGGGGATGGGGAGGGGGTTAAAAGGGAGGGGGGAGGGGGGTGACGGAAGGGGATGGGAGGGGGCGATGGAAGGGGAGGGGGTAAGGGGAGGGGGTAAGAAGGGAAGGGGAGGAGGTAAGGGGGAGGGGGTAAGAAGGGAAGGGGAGGGGAGAGGGTGGGGTTAAGAAGGGGAGGGGGTAAGAGGGGGAGAGGGAGGGGTAAGGAGGGGAGGGGGTAGGAAGGGGGTGGGGAGGGGAGGGGGTGGGAGGGGGTAAGGAGGGGAGGGGGAGAGGGAGGGGGTAAGGAGGGGGAGGGAGTGGGAGGGGAGGGGGTAAGAAGGGGAAGGGAGGGGATGGGGTAAGAAGGGGAGGGGAAGGGGAGGGTGTAAGAAGGGGAGGGGAGGGTGTAGAAGGGGGAGGGGGTAAGGAGGGGATGGGTAAGGAGGGGAGGGAGAGGGGGTAAGGAGGGGATGGGTAAGAAGGGGAGGGGAGGGGTTAAGGAGGGGAGGGGTAAGAGGGAGGGGAGGGGTAAGAGGGAGGGGAGGGGGTGAGGGAGGGGGAGGGGAAGGGAGGGGTAAGAAGGGAAGGGGCGGGAGGGGGGTAAGAAGGGGATGGGGGGGGTGTAAGGAGGGAGGGGGAGGGGGTAAGGAGGGGAGGGGTAAGTAGGGGAGGGAAGGGGAGGGGGTAAGAAAGGGGGGTAAGGAGGGGAGGGGTAAGGAGGGGTGGGGAGGGGAGGGGGTAAGGAGGGGAGGGGTAAGGAGCGGAGGGGTAAGAAGGGGAGGGGGTAAGAAGGGGAAGGGAGGGGATGGGGTAAGAAGGGGAGGGGAAGGGGAGGGTGTAAGAAGGGGAGGGAAGGGTGTAGAAGGGGGAGGGGGGTAAGGAGGGGGATGGGTAAGGAGGGGAGGAGAGGGGGTAAGGAGGGGATGGGTAAGAAGGGGAGGGGAGGGGTTAAGGAGGGGAGGGGTAAGAGGGAGGGGAGGGGTAAGAGGGAGGGGAGGGGGTGAGGGAGGGGGAGGGGAGGGGAGGGGGGTAAGAAGGGAAGGGGCGGGGAGGGGGTAAGAAGGGGAGGGGGAGGGTGTAAGGAGGGAGGGGAGGGGGAGGGGGGTAAGGAGGGGAGGGGTAGAAGGGGAGGGAAGGGGAGGGGGTAAGAAGGGGAGGGGAGGGGGAGGTGGTAAGGAGGGGTGGGGAGGGGAGGGGGTAAGGAGGGGAGGGGTAAGGAGCGGAGGGGTAAGAAGGGGAGGGTGTAAGGAGGGGAGGGGAGGGGGACGGGGTAAGGAGGGGAGGGGAGGGTAAGAAGGGGAGGGAAGGGGAGGGGGTAAGAAGGGGAGGGGGTAAGGAGGGGATGGGGAGGGAAGGGGTGGGGGTAGGGAGGGGATGGGGTAAGAAGGGGAGGGTGTAAGAAGGGGTGGGGTGGGGGAGGGGAGGGGGTTAGAAGGGGTAGGCAGGGGGTAAGGAGGGGAGGGGAGGGAGTAAGGAGGGTAGGGGAGGGGTGTGGGCAGGGGGAGTGGGTAAGGACGGCAGGGGAGGGGGTGGGCAGGGGAGGGGTGGGGAGGGGTAAGGTGGGGAGGGGTGGGGAGGGGTAAGAAGGGGAGGGGTAAGAAGGTAAGGGGAGAGGGTAAGATGGGAAGGGGAGGGGGTAAGAAGGGGAGGGGAGAGGGAGGGAAGGGGAGGGGTAGGGAGGGGATGGGGTAAGAAGGGGAGGGGAGGGGCTGAGGAGTGGTGGGGAGGGGGTAAGGAGGGGAGGTGGTAAGAAGGGGAGGGGGTAAGGAGGGGAGGGGGTAAGAAGGGGAGAGGAGGGGGGTAAGGGGGGAAGAAGAGGAGGGGACGGTGTAAGGAGGGAGGAGGCGGTAAGAAGGGGAGGGGAGGGGGTAAGGAGGGGAGGGGAGGCGGTAAGAAGGGGAGGGGAGGTGAGGGGGTATGGTGGAGGGGAGAGGGTAAGAAGGGGAGGGGAGGGGAGGGGGTAAGGAGGGGAGGGGGTGAGTAGGGGAGGGGAGGGGAGGGGGGTAAGAAGGAGAGGGGAGGGGAGGGGTAAGAAGGGGAGGGAGGGGAGGGCGTAAGAAGGTAAGGGGAGAGGGTAAGATGGGAAGGGGAGGGGGTAAGAAGGGGAGGGGAGAGGGAGGGAAGGGGAGGGGGTAGGGAGGGGATGGGGTAAGAAGGGGAGGGGAGGGGCTGAGGAAGTGGTGGGGAGGGGGTAAGGAGGGGAGGTGGTAAGAAGGGGAGGGGGTAAGGAGGGGAGGGGGTAAGAAGGGGAGAGGAGGGGGTAAGGGGGGAAGAAGAGGATGGGACGGTGTAAGGAGGGGAGGCGGTAAGAAGGGGAGGGGAGGGGGTAAGGAGGGGAGGGGAGGCGGTAAGAAGGGGAGGGGAGGTGAGGGGGTATGGTGGAGGGGAGAGGGTAAGAAGGGGAGGGGAGGGGAGGGGGTAAGGAGGGGAGGGGTGAGTAGGGGAGGGGAGGGGGAGGGGGTAAGAAGGAGAGGGGAGGGGAGGGGGTAAGAAGGGGAGGGAGGGGAGGGCGTAAGAAGGGGAGGGAAGGGGTGGGGAGGGGAGGGGAGGGGGTAAGGAGGGGAGGGGGTGGGCAGGGGAGTGGGTAAGGAGGGCAGGGGAGCGGTGGGGAGGGGTAAGGAGGGGAAGGGTGGGAGGGGGTAAGGAGGGGAGGGGTGGGGAGGGGTAAGAAGGGGAGGGGTAAGAAGGGAAGGGAGGGGGTAAGAAGGGGAGGGGAGGGGAGGGGGAGGGGGGTAAGGAGGGGGGGAGGTGATGGGTAAGAAGGGGTGGGGGTAAGGAAGGGAGGGGAGGGGTTAGAAGGGGTGGGGAGGGGAGGGGGTATAAAGGGGTGGGGGTAAGAAGGGGAGGGGAGGGGGGTAAGAAGGAGAGGGGAGGGGTGGGGGTAAGAAGGGGAGGGAGGGGGAGTGGGTAAGAAAGGGTGGGGAGGGGAGGGGGTAAGAGGGAGGGGGGGTAAGAGAGAGGGGGAGGGGATAAGAAGGGGAGGGGGTATGGGGAGGGGGGTAAGGGGGAGGGGAAGGGGATAAGAAGGGGAGGGGGTAAGGTGGAGGGGGTAAGAGGGAGGGGGAGAAGGGGTTAGAGGGAGGGATAAGAAGGGGAGGGGGAGGGGAGGGGAGGGGAGGGGGTATAAAGGGGTGGGGGTAAGAAGGGGAGGGGAGGGGGGTAAGAAGGAGAGGGGAGGGGTGGGGGTAAGAAGGGAAGGGAGGGGAGTGGGTAAGAAGGGGTGGGGAGGGGAGGAGGTAAGAGGGAGGGGAGGGGAGGGAAGGGGGTAAGAAGGGGAGGGGAAGGGGAGGGGGTAAGAAGGGAAGGGGGAGGGGAGGGGGGTAAGGGGAGGGGGTAAGAAGGGGAGGGGGAGGGGGTAAGGAGGGGAGGGGTAAGAAGGGGAGGGAAGGGGAGGGGGTAAGAAGGGGGGGTAAGGAGGGGAGGGGTAAGAAGGGGAGGGGGAGGGTGTAAGGAGGGGAGGGGCGGGGGAGTGGGTAAGGAGGGGGGAGGGGTAAGAAGGGGAGGGAAGGGGAGGGGGTGAGAAGGGGAGGGGAGGGGGAGGTGGTAAGGAGGGGTGGGGAGGGGAGGAGGTAAGGAGGGGAGGGGGTAAGGAGGGGAGGGGGTAAGAAGGGGAGAGGAGGGGGTAAGGGGGGAAGAAGAGGAGGGGACGGTGTAAGGAGGGAGGCGGTAAGGAGGGGAGGCAAGTGGGTAAGAAGGGGAGGGGGAGGGGGTAAGGAGGGGAGGGGAGGCGGTAAGAAGGGGAGGGGAGGTGAGGGGGTATGGTGGAGGGGAGAGGGTAAGAAGGGAGGGGAGGGGAGGGGCTGAGGAGCAGTGGGGAGGGGGTAAGGAGGGGAGGTGGTAAGAAGGGGAGGGGGTAAGGAGGGGAGGGGGTAAGAAGGGAGAGGAGGGGTAAGGGGGAAGAAGAGGAGGGGACGGTGTAAGGAGGGGAGGCGGTAAGGAGGGGAGGCGAAGTGGGTAAGAAGGGGAGGGGAGGGGGTAAGGAGGGGAGGGGAGGCGGGGTAAGAAGGGGAGGGGAGGTGAGGGGGTATGGTGGAGGGGGAGAGGTAAGAAGGGGAGGGAGGGGAGGGGGTAAGGAGGGGAGGGGGTGAGAAGGGGAGGGGAGGGGAGGGGGTAAGAAGGGGAGGGAGGGGAGGGCGTAAGAAGGGGAGGGAAGGGGTGGGGAGGGGAGGGGAGGGGGTAAGGAGGGGAGGGGGTGGGGCAGGGGAGTGGGTAAGGAGGGCAGGGGAGCGGTGGGGAGGGGTAAGGAGGGGAGGGGTGGGAGGGGGTAAGGAGGGGAGGGGTGGGGAGGGGTAAGAAGGGGAGGGGTAAGAAGGGAAGGGGAGGGGGTAAGAAGGGGAGGGGAGGGGAGGGGGAGGGGGTAAGGAGGGGGGGAGGCGATGGGGTAAGAAGGGGTGGGGGTAAGGAAGGGAGGGGAGGGGTAGAGGGTGTGGGGAGGGGAGGGGAGGGGGAGGGGGTATAAAGGGGTGGGTGTAAGAAGGGGAGGGGAGGGGGGTAAGAAGGAGAGGGGAGGGGTGGGGGTAAGAAGGGGAGGGAGGGAGTGGGTAAGAAAGGGTGGGGAGGGGAGGGGGTAAGAGGGAGGGGGAGGGGGTAAGAGAGAGGGGGCGGGGATAAGAAGGGGAGGGGGTATGGGGAGGGGGGTAAGGGGGAGGGGAAGGGGATAAGAAGGGGAGGGGGTAAGGTGGAGGGTGGTAAGAGGGAGGGGGAGAAGGGGTTAGAGGGAGGGATAAGAAGGGGAGGGGGAGGGGAGGGGAGGGGAGGGGGTATAAAGGGGTGGGGGGTAAGAAGGGGAGGGGAGGGGGGTAAGAAGGAGAGGGGAGGGGTGGGGGTAAGAAGGGAAGA